>NC_030444.2:12000186-12117686 GCF_001660625.3 Ictalurus punctatus
GAGAGAGAGAGAGAGAGAGAGAGAGAGAGGTTGATGAGGGAATGAATTGTTTACGACAACTGTAACTATTAATGCCGGATATAAAAAATCATGGAACGTCTTCTTTTAACGAATCCCAAGCCGAAATTTCACACACACGCTCACACACTCGATTCATTTATCACAATTGTCATTCAATTACCGCTCACTCATTCAGTCGCCGCTTGCCATTTAAAAGCCAACAATCAGCAGATTAACGGAATCCAGAAGGAGCACTGACTGTGTGCCCTGAACAATCTGCATAGAAATGTAAACCTGACTCAGAATTCAATTCCCGCGCTAATCCCGCTCAATTTAGCCAGCCGGTTAACCCGATCTTTTCCCGCACAGGCATTCCAGGGAGCGACTACATCAACGCCAACTACATCGACGGTTACAGGAAGCAGAACGCCTACATCGCCACTCAGGGCTCACTGCCCGAGACCTTCGGCGATTTCTGGAGGATGATCTGGGAGCAGCGCAGCGCTAACATCGTCATGATGACCAAGCTGGAGGAACGCTCAAGGGTACGTCGGGCTAACGTGGGATTTCGATAAGCAGTGCACAGGGAGTCTGAAAGGTCTTTTTCAAAAGCGTTTGTTTGTTTGTTTGTTTATTTATTTACTTATTTTTTCAGTCAGAGCTCTGCATTTGTCTTCTTCTTCTTCTGACACGTTTGCCCACCGTTTTGGTTCTGAACTTTTGATTTGCATCGTCATGGTACTAGAATCTGGCAGCTTGCTAGCTCGTGCTTCTCCACCGGCGGAAGCACGCTAGTTCAGCGCCGTCGTGTGTGCCGCTCTCAAACTCGGCAAAACTTTTAAGGTGCTCAGCTTTGCCGTGCTTTACCGACATATCTGAGGAAAATCTTGATATCCCTCATTATACATTTCCATCTACATGATTGCTAGCCTGCCAAACCTACATCTTCAGTCTTAATGTAAATGCTAAATATACGTTAGCATACGTATGCTAAATATACGATAACAGTATCGTCTCAACTTTAATCGGCCACGAGTTCGAAGGGTTTGTCGTCTTTCCGAACGCATCTCACGACTCCGCAGCGGTTCCCTAAAGAAAGGTCTCCTCTATAATCATCGAGCACCTTTTCTTTTATTAGCGCAGGACCGTTAGCATGAGGCATGTACTCACCACTCCAAGACACCGAGCGTCTGTGTCTCTCATTTTGACGAGGCAGCGACCGTACTGTAATGGAACAATGTTTTATTGGGCACTTGCTGGGATACAACAGTGTGTAATCATAATAAAGCCTAGGCCGTAATGTGATTGAGGAAAAAATGCAGTTAGGTCGGTAATTATAGCGTCTGTCAGGCTAAGAAAAAAAAGCACTGTCTGCTTTAGCGCCTCGGCCAATTTCAGCTCCGTTCGCGAAATAAGGAGTCAGCAGGAAACGGGACGAACGGCCTGATGTCAGTCGTGTCCTTTTGTTCAGCGTTTCCTTTCAAATCATCTTCCTGTGCAAAACGGCGGCGTCGGAAAGATTTATCCTCGGTCCACGATTACTCTTACACCAAATCTGTAACTTAAACATTGTTTTAACGGGATTCTGAGGTAACCCTGCCTGATTGGAGCATGAACCCTTTTTCAAACTCTGAGGTATATCTTGTGTTTTCGTAACGGGGATTCGGCTAGCGACGTAGCATTAGCCGACGGCTGTTCGTACCGAAGAACTAAACCGCGAGGTATTCGAAAGTGCGTGCGGCCTGAACGTTGTTTCTGTGACGTAAATTGGACCAATTGAACTCGGAGGTGTCGAGGTCGCTGAGTGGATTGGGTGGATTTAAACCGTGCGTACGGGATCGTACGTAGCGTAGCTTATAATACGTGATTGTCGCACAGGCGTGATTCTAAGTTGAGGTAGTCGTGTGGATTTGTCCCATCGTTTTGGCTGAACTCCGTAATGGGATTGTAGCGTGGCGTTGGCCGAGCTGTGTTTGTACTCTGAGAATTGTGTGTGTGTTTTTGCAGGTGAAGTGTGATCAGTACTGGCCGAACAGGGGATCTGAAACGTACGGCCTGATCCAGGTGACGCTGCTGGACACAGTCGAGCTGGCCACGTACTGCGTCAGGACCTTCGCACTTTATAAAGTAAGTCGACAACCAAATGTCCAATAGTGAACAACAAAAGCGAGTGATCTTTTTTATCAACATCAGGCTGTGTTGATAAAACAACACGCCCACATCTTCCCTTAAACACCAACATTCTTTAGAACACACACACTCAAACACACGCCCACATCTTCCCTTAAACACCAACATTCTCTATAAAAAAAAAAACCTCCATTAACCATCACACACCAACATTCTCAAACACACAACAGTTAACATTATTAGCACAATTAGCATTCACCTTCCCCAACTCACTAACATTCTCACACACACACACACACACCTATATTAACCAACAACGATTAACATTAACCATCAAACCCCAACATTCCCAGACACACACACACGCATGAAGACAAAAAAAAATCTACACTGACCAACAAACACTAATATTCCAAAAATTAAACATATTTTATCATTTAGGACCAGTGCTAACCAACAAACCAGGATTTACATCACACACACACACACACACACACACCAACGTTAAACGTTCCCCAAGACCACAGCATCCTACACTACACAAACAAAAATCCACAAAAATCATGAAACCAAAACCTATAAAACGAACAAAATCTACCGAAAGTAACCAATGGAAATGTCATTTTACCATAAAAAATCAATATTGCCCAACATACCAGCATTCTCTCTCTCACACACACACACACACACACACACACCAATATAAACCAACAGAAAAGCACTTTCCAGCACACACAATCATACAGAATCGTTATAAACTGATAAACTCTTCTGTAGTAAACTTTGTAAAACGTTGTTCTGTAGAGTTTTGGTCTGAGTGTGTGTGTGTGTGTGTGTGTGTGTGTGTGTGTGTGTACTGCAGAGTGGTTGTAGTGAGAAGCGGGAGGTGAGGCAGTTCCAGTTCACAGCGTGGCCTGATCACGGCGTTCCCGAACACCCCACACCCTTCCTGGCCTTCCTGCGCAGGGTTAAAGCCTGTAACCCTCCAGACGCCGGGCCTATGGTGGTGCACTGCAGGTACGACCAACCACAACCTCTTCTGCGTTTCCCATGATCCTCCCCATTTGCATGTGATTTATTATATATATATATTTTTAAAGTAAACGGTGCCTTTTTTGAAGTTCCAGAAGTATCACACGCGATTTTTCAGGAAGAACGCGTCGCCGCTTCACCGCTCTTCATCTTCTCGTTCCTCTCGCTTCCTGTATCATCGTTTCTCTTTCTTATAATCCTCACCTCCCTGTCCGTGTCCCTGTGTCCATTCCTTCTGGCCATTCTTTTACTTCATCATCCTTCGTTCTTATTACTTTTAATGGACGTGTGGGACGTGCCGAGATATCGATCGGAAAGCCCGATACGCGACACCACTGATCATATAGACACCAGTGTAGTCTACGAGAGAGAGAGAGAGAGAGAGAGAGAGAGGAAATGAGAGAGAGAAAGTAGAAATGGACAAAAAACTTGCATTAGAAAAGAAAAGTGGCTAAAAGAAGACTGGATTAGGCGGGAATTAAAAGCAGAAGTTAATTAGCACTCCCAGCAGACCCACTTTCAATAGAAAACGCTTTTTCACTCTCTCTCTCTCTCTCTCTCTCTCTCTCTCTCTCTCTCTCCTCAATGAATGCAGGAATTAAGGAATTAATGTCAATGCTTAGACAGCGACTTTTAATTCCTCTGCCCTGCATCAGATAAAGAAAGCTCCAGCTGCAAGTCTTAAGTCCTTTACAGAACATGGGACGATATCTCCAGCTCCTTTCAGCTGACCGTTTCAGGGGTGGAAGCAGATAAAAACGGGCGCTCGGTTTATTTCTTTCCCCTCAGTCCATCACAGGGTTTTGGAAGGATGTCGAGGCGGCGCAGCGGGTCGTGTGTGCTCCGGAGATTATGGAGCTGTTTACGCGAGCACATTTGCAAGTCTAAACAAAAGAAGAAGAGATTGTTAGGCTTGGTGGTAATTAACAAGCAGTCCTCCCCCGCAGCTCCTGGTGTAATTAGCTGGACAGAAAGAGAGAGAGAGAGAGAGAGAGAGAGAGAGAGAGAGAGAGAGAGTGTGTTTACACCAGAAAAAAACTGGTAGAGCGCAGGGAAGAGAATTTGCCCATGAAAAAGATTTACTCCAAATTCTGATGACATATTTAGCGTGGGCAACAACCAGTGTGTGTGTGTGTGTGTGTGTGTGTGTGTGTGTGTGTGTGTGTGTGTGTGTGTTTACATGTTTACACACGTTCCTCTCTAAACTCTCATTTTTTTCATGGATCAGTTCTCTCACATTACCCATAATCCCCTCGCACTTACCAAACAAATCCAAACAAAAACAAATATGGAGGGCATTTGTTTTTGTTTTTTTGTTTGTTTGTTGTTGTAGTTTTTTTTTTTTTTTTTTTTTTTTTTTTTAAATGTGTCCATGTCTCTCCCAAATGCCAGCAGTTATAGCTCTTAGTAGAACGGCTGCCTTTTTAAGAAACGGTCCAATAGAAACCGTCATACAGTGACTAATCCCCAGGATTCCCATCATGCACGGCGAGCGTACATGGGTTTAAAGTACCCTTAAATAAAGAAATAAATAAGTGGGTGTTTTCAGCTGAAACGAACTGCAAAAAAAAAAAAGAAAAAGAAAGAAAGAAACCCTCATAGAATTTGTAAAGGTTTTAATGACTATAATGGGAATCGTATTGGTTTTAATGCAAACTGTAACGTCCCTGTGTGTCTCTACTGGTAATTTGTTGACTTCTATTGGTGGCATTAAGGACCAATAGAACATCTTTGTCTGGTAATTTGGTGATTTTAATGGATAGCTGGTGGTTTGTAATACTATTTGTAGTGGAAGTCTATGAGGGGTTTAAAAATCGAGAAAAAAAATAATAAAAACAACAATTACTTATAGGAAAATTATAACGTTTGGTTTTTTGTTTTTTTTTTGCTGACTCATCCCGTACCAGTCTTGTGTTTGTCCGGTTAAATCTCCTCTAGAAGGTACATGTTTCACGAACTTGCTATGTCAGACCAATGCAGAAAGCGGTTCAGTTTAAATACGCTAGCTGCAGCACTAGTACCGACACTGCGGCTCTCGGTCACCGTGGGCGCTTCTGACGGCCGACCTCGGCTCAGACTCGTACACCCTCTAGGACATCGTCCTCATTAAAGTCGCTTTGAGAAATCCTCAACAGCTGGAAAAAAGCTCATTAAGCTCCTCTCCACCGTCCATAATTAGCTAGTTTTTTAGATTTGGCAGGGGTGTTGCAGATTTTGATTGGTGTTAGCTGCCTCAGACTTCCTGCTTAACCCCCCCCCCAAAAAAAAAGTCAATATACGGAATATATATTTTCTACATTATAGCCAGAGGTCATGTGTGTTTAGCATCAGTGAGGTTTATAGTTAGTAAGCAAGCTGTTAGGTAGATACTCAATGTACTGCAGAAGTGCAAAGTCAGCGTTCCTAGCGTCTCATCTTGACGTAGCTTCTATCGACTGTATCCCGCTCTTAATAAGCTGCCTTCTGTCCAACACTACAATTTGGGATGCAGCCAAACGCACACCGCTCAGCGCCCCGTCCGTCCCTGATTGCTCTTAACCCCGACAAGAGACATCAGATGTCTCCGAAGAATCCCGCGCTCCGCGGGTTTGATATTAAACCACGGCGTCATTTTCAAAAAGGTTTGATCCCAGACGCGGAGTAAAGCCAAAGCTTGCTCATGACTTCAGTATGTGAAATCAGACGTGCTTTAAAATCTCATCAATCACACGGCCCGTCTCTCTCCCGGAGCTGAAGTAAAGCTCATACGGGGAGAGCAGTAAATCCCGGGAACGCGTTTCCCTGTTCGGCCGTAAAAAGAGGGAAGTCACGGCAGGCGCGTTTCCCTCCATTGCCCAAGACTTGCGGGTTGTTGTGGCGACGGCCGCCTCGGAGACGTGTGTAGCCAGGCGTTATGGCAGCAAATGGGAAAGCCCATCCAGTGGCATGATTGGGTGTTACAGGGGTCAGTGGTTCCTGAAAGAAAAAGAGCACGAGCGAGAGAAAGAGAAATAAGGAGGGGAAAAAATGAAGTCCCCTGAGGTGTACGTGTATAACTTAGTTTGTGCACTGTGTACCGTCACGCACCGCGTACGCGCTGTCGTGTATTCACGCTGGGCTGTCTAAACGAGTCCCGCTCAGGTTAATGAAGTGAACCTGAACCGTCTGAAGAGAAGACAAAGACGTGGACGTGACGCCTCATACCCTCTTTATTCTTTAATGACATTTCTGACCCCGGAGGGGGTGAAGGAATTCGGTCTGTCTGTTTTCTCATCTCAGGTTTCGAGAGGGCCAGGGACGGAGGGACAGAACGAGAGCGAGAGATAAACACGGCGTGAAAAAAACGCAGAGCCGCGAGAGACAGTTCGCATCTGTCTAACTGACGTCTTTCCTCCGAACAGCGGTGTGCGTCAAGGTGCTTTCGGACCAGATTGAATCCATGTGCAGAGAGTTTAAAAAAATAAAATTAAATTAAATAAATAAATAAAAACACGTTCATCCCCTAGTACCTCATGAAACTAACGTGTGATTCATTGTAGAAATATCTGGACGAATCCCTCGCCATTTCTCCAGATTTCTCATTCAGCAAGAACGACAGGACCAGCTGCTTATTAACAAATCTCCCGATCTGTCTCTCTTTCAGTGCGATCCACTGAGGACATGAGAGCAGGGATGTATCATTAGACAAGATCACAATTACAACCATATGCCTCTCGGATAGAGATGTTGAGTAACGCGCTTCCCGTTATCGACGACGAGGTGACTTATTTATTTATTTATCCCAACACTCCAGGTGAAACCTGGCCCAGACCCGCAGCGCTGATCTCATCGAGGAAATGAGCGTGTAGAAAGCTAAACGCTCACTACCCGGTACAGCGATCGATCCCTGAAGCACGTTAGCGTTTTTAAAAAGTCCTCGTCTCGGCTCAGGCGTACCGTGGTTCGGAGCGGTAATGTGGAAATCCGCAGCCTTTTAATGAAGAGCTCTGGCTCGGCTGCCGTTCCCCCACCATTAACGCCTCGTTAGTGGGGCGCGCTAGTGCTAATCGAACTACGGCTAATCGAACCCAGCTGCATTGCGAGGGGACAAATAAATGGATAAATGAAGAAATAAAAAGGTCCCTCGTACGTGAACGTCGCAGAGAAGCGAGACGGAGCTTTTACAGGTGGAGGTGATTCTGAAATAGAGGGTTGCCCTGAAAGAGAGAAAGTGAGTGAGTGGCAAGTAGACAGGTGGAGGTGGAAAAGCAATTGTGGCGTTCTCGTTTGCTGCACTGCAGTATCTCTCACCATCTCTGATTATTGTGTGCACTGGGCCAAACCTCGCGTTCTACACATCCCTCTCTCTCTCTCTCTCTCTCTCTCTCTCTCCGAGCTGAGGTAAGGCTTTCGCTTCTCTCTGGCACAGCGAACTCCCCTCCCTGTCTTCCAGCAAGCAGATGAATGAGTTTGCTCATCTCCTGGCTAGCATTCACACTCTGATTATAATGCATATGCTGGCACCGTTTAGGCACATAATGATTTGTACACGCAACCCCCGAAGTGTGCACCTGGTAAAAGCCCCTCTTAGCAACACCCTGCTGCGCCGCGTGTGCTCTCCAAGATACGTGCATCCAGAAGACGCAACCGGTTGTGTTCCCACAAACACGCAACGACGTTACCGTCGGTAGTTAAACGCTCGGTAAGCGGAGCTGCGTGTTCCCCTCTGAGTATGTGGATGCTCTCAGAAATGCTAAGTGGCTATGTTCAAATTGGTAAATATAAATTCCCTAATATTTATAAATCAGCTAGCGCTGAACAAAACCGAGCATTAATGCAGCAGCAGGAATTCCGTTTGAAAAGATCCTTGTCAAGAGATAATGGCAATGTTGCATTATTATCCAATGCTAATCTATAAAGGACCAATTCTAATCTAGACTTATTGAATTAAAGGGTCCAGAGAGCGATTTAAAAGCAACCAAGTGCTGGCACTGTGTAAAATGTCTGACATGTGACATATCGGTATTACGTAGGTTCATGGGTCTCCAGAATATAACCTAATGGTTATCCTAAGGAGGTTAACCACGTGAATCTTTTCTCCCCGAACAGCGCCGGCGTGGGACGAACCGGCTGCTTCATCGTGATCGACGCCATGTTGGAGCGGATCAAGCACGAGAAGACGGTGGACATTTACGGCCACGTGACGCTGATGCGCGCCCAGAGGAACTACATGGTGCAGACAGAGGACCAGTACGTGTTCATTCACGACGCCCTGCTGGAGGCCGTGACCTGCGGCAACACGGAGGTCCCCGCCCGCAACCTTTACGCCTACATCCAGAAACTCACCCACATCGAGACGGGAGAGAACGTCACGGGCATGGAGCTGGAGTTCAAGGTGCGTTCCAGGACTAGCATGCTAACTGCCAAAAATAGTAATGGATATTATCCTATTTTCTACTAAACGTAAACGGTTAAAGTAATCAACCTTAGCATAAAAAGTCGACTGTTGTATGAAGTGGTTACGACCAAAAAAAACAAAAAATAAATGTATTTAGCTAGGCTGGTGAACGCTAGCTGTCTTTCTTTAGTTTACTTAGCTTCTAAAACATCCACGTAACTACCATAGTGAGTTTAAAGAGAAAAATAAAGCTGAGCTCAGGATTTCTTAAAGATTGTTGACTTAAATAATACTGTTTCTTTTAGTTTTACCAAGTGACCTTGAGCAAAAATTGCACTTAGCGAAGGTTTGCTAGCTATGCTACAAGCTACATGGCAAATAAGCACGACAACATTAAAGTAAGTGTTCGAAGCTATACTGTACATCTTTATCGGTAGAAAAGTTCAACAACTTAGTACATCAGTAGTTTGCTGGAACATGTAGTTAGCAACACAAGCTAGCTAGTGACTTTGCTAGTAACCCTACTCCGTGGAGACTCAGTTCATTATTATTTAAAGCTGTTTAAAAGGTGTGTAGCAGTGTTTTCACCCATTAAAAAGTTATTGTAAGATTAGTAAGATGGATAAAGGTCATAATACACTTTTCTGAGTGTCAGTTTTCTAGCATAGTATCAAACTGCATGATTATAAACATCAACCAATGGCATTACAGTCAGATTAAAACTGCCTAGTAACAAGGAGCTGATTGGATGTTAGGAAGTAACGCCGTTGTTTTATTTCCTTTTGGCCAGTTTGATTTTGAACATTTTTTATATATATATAAATGTGAATATTGAAATGAAAAATAGTTTAAATGAAATGTTCTAAGGGACATTTTATGTCGTGAAAATGTTTTATCTTTTATAATGCCTAGTCTAGTCTCAGTGAAAAAATGGTCTGGGCCAAGAAAGTGTTGTTTTTTTGCCTCGTCTCATTTGGCTCAGCGACATTTTGACTCAGCGACTGCACTGCGGTTCCTCAAACAACAGGAACGGAAAGAAAAATGTATTTGCTGAGAGTCAGAAGGTGATGGAGTATCCCAGGCTGAGCAAATCGCCCCAGTCCTGGAGCGTGAGGCGTTCCTAGGGCTTGGCTGCAATGATTTTACCCCTTCACCGAGCCACGCCGGGTTCTTTTCCACTTCACTTTACTGCTGCAGCACAGACAGTGTGGGGCCTGTGGGTTTTTTTTTTTTCCTGTGCCACTTTAATGCAGCTACAATTCAAAGACCCCAAGACCCTCTCACGCAAGCCTGGGCAAGAACTCTTTCCTCATTTCCTCGTTTCATTTCTGTGCGTCTCTCTTTCCCATACATCCTCACACACTCCACCTCTTCTTCATCTTCCATTTCGATCTTTCTCACATTCTTACTTTTCCTCCTGTCTCTTTGTTTTAAAACAAGCCCTCGTCTCTGATTAAGTCGTAACATTAAATACCAGTCACTGGCTGCCAACATCAAACTAAAATCAATAAACGAATAAATTAAAAACCACAAATTACACAACTCAATTTGTCAGCCGTCATTTCAGCCCACCGGGTTTATTTAGCTGCATCTAACCTGATCCATGCAGCATCAGAGCGAGCTTCAGCTGTCAGTGATTAGCCTCCTGGGTCTCTCTCTCATTTCACTGATAAGGTATGCTGTGTTTCTGTCCACTGGGAGCCATTGCATTGTATTTTCACTTCTCAGAGACGATCATTAATGGAGCAGCTGCAGTCTCTGTGTGTCTGTGTGAGTGTGTATGGATGTATGTATGGATGTATGTATGTACAATTTTCTACTACTTTTAGGACATTAGCTTTAAAATGGAAAGATGGATGAGAAGAAAAGAGAAAGAAATTGAGGAGAGACTTTCTGACTGAGGAAAGTAAAGATTGGAGAAGAAGTAGAAACAAATGATAAGACAGATGGATGGATGGATGGATGGATGGATGGATATAGGGTTGGATTGATGTATGGATGGATGGAGGGTTGGATGGATGGATGGATGGAGGGTTGGATTGATGTATTGATGGATGGATGGAGGTTTGGATTGATGAATGGACGGTTGGCTTGATGGATGGATGAATGGAGGGTTAGATGGATGGAGGGTTGGATTGATCAATGGATGAATGGATGGAGGGTTGGATTGATGGATGGATGAATGGATGGAGGATTGGATTGATGGATGGATGAATGGATGGAGGGTTGGATTGATGGATGGATGAATGGATGGAGGGTTGGATTGATGGATGGATGAATGGATGGAGGATTGGATTGATGGATGGATGAATGGATGGAGGGTTGGATTGATGGATGGATGAATGGATGGAGGATTGGATTGATGGATGGATGAATGGATGGAGGGTTGGATTGATGGATGGATGAATGGATGGAGGGTTGGATTGATGGATGGATGAATGGATGGATGGTTGGATTGATGGATGGATGCAGGGTTGGATTGATGGATGGATGGATGGAGGGTTGGATTGATGGATGGATGGAGGGTTGGATTGATGGATGGATGAATGGATGGATGGTTGGATTGATGGATGGATGCAGGGTTGGATTGATGGATGGATGGATGGAGGGTTGGATTGATGGATGGATGCAGGGTTGGATTGATGGATGGATGGATGGAGGGTTGGATTGATGGATGGATGGAGGGTTGGATTGATGGATGGATGGATGGATGGATAGGCAAGTGATAGATTTAATAGATGTTTGGATAAACACTGGAAGAATGCATGTACTACTAGATCAGTAGAACTAAGGATAATTGAATGGATGGACCGATGAATGGATGATTCAATGCATGAATACACAGATTTGTGAACAGATGGTTGGATAAACAGATGTTGCCTATTAATGGAAGTGTGGTTGAACAGATCAGTATATCAATAGATGGATGAATGAATGATGAATTATATACGGGGTTGGTGGGTGAATGAATAGATAGGCAGATGGATTGACTGAGGAATGGATGAATATATAGATTGGTGGATCAATAGATGTCGGGCTGTATGAATTGGTAGAAGGATAAAGAGATAAATGGTGCAGTGAATCGATGGCTGAGTGGACGGATGCATTAATTGATGGGTGGACGGGTGTGGGGTTGGGTACATTAATCGGTAGGTGCAGGGATGGATTGAAGAATGGAGGAGTGTGTAAATAAATGGATGTTTAGATTTAGAAATGGATGGATGGATGTCCTTTATTCAGGTTCCACAGCAGTAAATGTAAAAATGTCACTATTAATAGTGTATAAAGGAAAGCCTGAATGTGTAAGAAAAAGAATAAGGTTCTAGTCATCCCTAAGCACTCTGGTATTTACTCTTCCCCCCCCCCTCCCCCATCTGTAGCGTTTGGCCAACACGAAGGCCCACACGTCACGCTTCATCAGTGCCAACCTTCCCTGCAACAAGTTCAAGAACCGGCTGGTCAACATCATGCCATACGAGTCAACACGAGTATGTCTGCAGCCCATCAGAGGGGTCGAGGGATCCGATTACATCAACGCCAGCTTCATCGACGGGTACCGGTGAGTAAAACACACTCTCTACAAAAACAACAGTAGTAGAGTAGACGTTTCTCCCTCCATCTGAGGTTCTTCATCAGTTCTACGTAATGGTGGCATCATCTCCAACTACACTATTCACTGACTTGGGTAGCTGGAATCCTGTACAACCATCAATAATATATATAATAAAGGAACAGCCAAGTTTTTATTCGACGAACCCACTGTGTGTGAAGAGAAAAGTATGTCAAAATCTGACCCAACATCCTGTCATGTGTAATGCCTATAATTCACTCTCATCCATTGTTTTTTTTTGGGGGGGGTGGGGTTTTCACCATCCAGGCAGCAGAAGGCGTACATAGCCACGCAGGGCCCTTTGGCTGAGACCACAGAAGATTTCTGGAGGATGCTGTGGGAACACAACTCCACCATAGTGGTGATGCTCACTAAACTCCGAGAGATGGGCAGGGTAAGAGAGAGAAAGAGAGAGGCGTCTGACATCTGCTCAGTTATTCAGTTAGAAAATTCCACCCACCTGGAAAAAACAGAGTGCAGGGCAAATTACAGCACGCTTTAATAAATAGATGGAGAGTGGAACGAGAATCCCACACACTCACTTTTTATATGCCCTGCTGTTCCATTTTTTACACGGTAAGGCAGGTCTATAACCAATAGCTTGTTATAAATGAGAAATTGCGAGCCTGTACACCCACACGTCATGACCATAATCAACAGCTTGTAATATGCTTGTAATATTTCTTTCTTTCTTTTTTTTCTTTTTACTGGATAGACACTGTTCGTGTACGTATAAGATCCGACATATTAAATCGGTTTCATGTTTATTCTATATAGGATAACGGACTAGGTGAATCGAATCATGTTTCGATTCCAATTACACGCTCATTCGCATCCACAACAGTGTAATGATCAGAGTGATATGAGCGAAGATGTCACAGAAAGTTTGTTAAAATCATAATTTATATGTGTGTGTGTGTGTGTGTTAGGAAAAATGCCATCAGTACTGGCCAGCAGAGCGCTCTGCACGGTATCAGTACTTTGTGGTGGACCCCATGGCCGAGTACAACATGCCTCAGTACATCCTACGAGAGTTTAAAGTCACCGACGCCAGGGTAAGATTTCCACCCAAGGCCGTACATGTCATCCCTGAGATCGGTGAAGTTTTATCACCTAGTTTTGGCACACTGTACATTACAGTAACTGGAACATGTTTAAGAGTTTGAGAGTTGAAATCCCATGAAATGATGTCATGGCTATTTGTGGTTTGGAGAGCATAACTGGCCTGGGCCTCCGTGTAGAAAGCATAGCCTAGTTTCCTTCTCCGTCTTTCGATCGTAGCGAGCGCTATTCATTCGCAAGTGTTCGCATAAACAGCGTTTTGGCAGCTAGCGCTCGCAGCTAGTGTCTTCAGCTGCTCTCGTTTTGGACGGATGGCGGATTGAGAAGATTTGTTGGCTTCCTTCTACTTCTGGGATTGGAGAGCTGTTTCCCAAAGGGAGATGTAGATAATGGGGTAGGCATTGGCAGATTGGAAGAACATTAGGTAGAATGTTCATAAAAATAACGACCGTCCCAAACACGTTTCGGATAAAAATCGAATCGGCAATCTAATGAAGGACTACGTAGGTAGAACGGAGGTTGTAGTAGGTGTAGCGAAAAAGCAGACAAAGAGCCATTTAGATTGAAGCAATCCAAAAATAATGGATACACACTATCCAAATGAGGAAAGAAGAAGGTCATGAAAGGACTTCAAGGTTTGTTGTGGAGTCTTGCTCCAAAAGCTGACATCAATCCATGAGTACATGCTGTTCAAGTCCATGTAATGGTCTGGAAGTCCTTCCAAAGAGGCAGTTGAAAGTTGATCAAACGGAATATAGAGATGTCCTCTAAACTTCTTGTGGGCCTGTACTTGTAGTGTTTCTGGTGACTTCCATGCGTACTGTTTTGAAACGAGGTGAACTTTTCTGTCAGGTTGCTATAGAGCGCGCCGGAGTAAGTAATTACAGGCATCGTAACGTGTCAGTCCAGAATCGACGGCATTGACTTCTAAATCCATCCAAGGTTCGTCTGCTCCTCAGTTTATAGTTCAGCCCTATGGCAGGATTCAAAACCGTATAGCTTTCCATATTTAGGCTTTAGCATATCACTGAAGCAACTCACACCTCCAGAGCTTTGCTCAATAACACGGCACATCAAAGGAGTCGGTCTTTTTTTTTTTTTTTTTTTTTTTTACGCCGCCGCATGTTAATACGATCAGGTGAACAGTGGCGGATATCTTTTGTTGGCTTCGAGTCTCTCGGGGATTTGGACTCCTCCGCATTTGCGTGACTCTCTGATATGATATGTTTTGAAGAGTAGCGGGAACATCAGGGTGCCGTTACTGAGAAGCCGAGATACGTCTGAGCGTCTGAGTTAAGCCTGTCAGAACAAACGATCCAGTGTGATCCGTGCTTTGAGGAGAAACGCAATCAGGACAAAACCGTTATTGGGGCGTATCAGTCTGTGACCGTCGGCCCCGAATTTGAAGACTCCTTGAAGCACGCGTTGTCAAGTGCTTGGTCAAGGTGCTTCCACAAGAACTAAATATTAAGGAGAGATTATTCAACTGGAGAAAGGTGGAATATTACGCGACGAAATAAAACATCTCACAGGGCCCGGTTCGCTAATTCTATTCCGTTGACCAGAAAGCGTGTGAAGTGCAAAGATTCCGGTCGGTTTGGCGACACGCGTCTCACACGGGTGTATATCAGGCAAAGGGGGTTAACTGACAGATTCGCATAAACCCACTTAGTAGATCATGTGCTAAAAAGTTCTGGGATTAGCGCCTTAGTAAAAAAAAAAGTGTGTTGTGTTGTAGGACGGTCAGTCCCGGACGGTGCGGCAGTTCCAGTTCACCGACTGGCCCGAGCAGGGCGTGCCCAAATCAGGAGAGGGTTTCATCGACTTCATCGGCCAAGTGCACAAAACAAAGGAGCAGTTCGGCCAGGACGGACCGATCACGGTGCACTGCAGGTACGTGCAGGTTCACTTCCCAGCGTTTTACCTCAAAATCCACTAGATAACGTGTTCTTGAAGCAGAGAAGAGTTTCATCAGCGTGCGTCTCTGTCACTAGTGCGGGTGTCGGGAGGACAGGTGTCTTCATCACGCTCAGTATTGTTCTGGAGAGGATGCGGTATGAGGGAGTAGTGGACATCTTCCAGACGGTCAAGATGCTGAGGACACAGAGACCAGCCATGGTACAGACAGAGGTACGGACGCACGCACATGCGCGTGCACAAGGGTCAGTTGTGTCAGATCAGAGGTGCCTAGAACTCAAATACAAAAAGTAATCATTCTGTCACGAATGTAAGTAAATAGATAGGGACAGGAACAGAGAAGCAGCAGAACCGTACAAGGAGTGTACACAATGTGAGAAATTGAACCGTAGTGAAGGAGAACAGGAAATTCTGGTGTAATAGGATTCAGTGGGCCGGTCTCGGTTTCAGGTAACATATTCTCGAATAATAAGCATCAACCGAGTAAGTGTTTGCGTTCGCGTTTGATAAATAGTGTAATAATAATAAAAAAAATTTTAAAAAAACAACGATTTTTAGTTTGGAGCTGCCTGTAGATTAACGGAGCGTGTAGGGTTGTTTTTTATTTTATTTTATTTTTAATGTGTGTATCAATATTTAGCTACCCAGCCCTCGATGTTCATTTATATCAATTTGAGCGAATCCCGTAGGTAAGCCATGCAAATTAATTCCGATAAGCAACTGGCACAGTTGGGGGGAAAGAAAAACCGCCTCCCTACAGTGGAGGGGAAAATAGTTCGGTGAGATCAATGAGGACAGAGTGAAAGACGTGATACTTTACAGCCCGCTGAGCAAAATAGTGCCGTTCTTTTCTTTTCTTTCCTTTCCTTTTCTTTTTTTTTTTCTTCCCCTTCCTATTTTTCCGAGTGTGCAGCAGATAAAGCTGAGCTCTTGACCCTGATGTACTTTGCAGAGAGCTGAAATGATGGCTTTCTGTAGATATGAGAGCCCCAGAGCAAAAAAACCGTGCCTGAGCAGAATGCATACAAACAGGGACTGTGTTTCAATACCGCTTCAATGCACCCTTGAGGACTCGAGGCACGTTGTGACTCATTGTACATTGCGAGCTACAGCCAGGAATTATATACCTATAACGTGACGGTCTGGAAATCACCATCCACATGATCGAAGTTATTATATGCGGGTGTCCGAGCAGTTAACTCTGTTGGCGTATCGGTGTTCCATAGGTGTGAAGTTATGGAAAAATACGGCCCATGTGAAAAAAATATAGTGTCATGTGGCCCAAAGCGTAGTTACTGACTTGAATAATACTTTTTCCAGTACCAGTGATAACAATTTATTACACGTATACGTGTTTAATATTGTCGAACGTCTGGAACACGTGAAGTTCTTGTCATCACGTATGTTATAGCAGCTATAAACGGCTTCTCTTGAAGGTAATGAAGCAAAAAATATAACTCGTTACACAAAGCATCGTTCGTCTCGAAGACTTTCTGGAAAACGTCAAGACACGGATTTAGCGAACACTGGAGACTCCTTCCAAAAATTGTTAAAGAAAGTTCATATTAATGACGATACTTTGTTAAGTGACGTTTTATTATCTGTCGCTTATTAGCATCAATACAGTACTCGGAGGTACAGAGATGGTTTCGTACCGTTTCACCTTCATCATCCGTCCATAAAGTGGTGGATTCGTACGCGCAGCCACACAGGAGTCGAACCCACTCAGCAATTTCTCTCTCCGTTTCCTTTTCAGGATCAATACCAGTTCTGCTACCGTGCGGGTTTGGAGTATCTGGGAAGCTTCGATCACTATGCAACGTAAGAGTCCGCTTCACCCCGAGGAGCGCCGAAGGCCGTCCAGAGGTCACTTCTTCTGAGCCATAAAATTCCTGCTTGTGAAAAGTACTTCTTAAAACTCCTAGTCCCAGACATGATTCGTTTGTTGGGTGTGTGGTGGGGGAAAAAAATAAATAAAAAAATAAACGAATTAATTAATTTAAAAAAAAAAAAAGAAAAAAAAAAAGGGCAAAACAAAAACACAAACCTATGAAATACCAGGTGGACCAAGAACCCCCTTTTCCCTCCAAAGTCCAATAACTTCCCACTCCTGACTAGCAGACGTGTATCCGGACTGCTGAAGCGTCACGTCGCTTCGAGGATTCGTCTCGGATTCGTAAACGTAAATAAAAAAAAAAAAGAAAACGAAAACCCCGACAACAACAAGGTACCGCATCGATACGGACGAGTCGTCGTGGACCGTGTTGTAAAGAGACGAAACAAACGATTACGAAGAGGGACATCTCATCTCATCGACGAAGAGAATCGATCGATGAAGGAAAAAAAAAAAACAACAACAACAACAACAAAAACACACAAACGGACGTATGTAATAGTAATAATAAATCCCCTATCTTGTCCCAATGTTCGTCCTTCAGTTAGGGGGAGTGTACAAACACCAGACGAATAAAGAAGTTATTGATTTAGTTTTTTAGTACTTTATTACTCGACTGAATGGTAATTCATTTTGAAACTATGTGAATTTTTATTTGATTTGATTTGATTATTTTTAAAACAGGTAATCACTTAACGTTAGTGCAACCCGAGTATTATCTCACTCTCTTTCCGTTCATGTTATTATTTTTTTTAAAGCTGTTTTAATGTATACACATATACCTGTACATCTGTGTTTTTGTTTTTTTTTTCTTTCTTCTCCTTCTCTCTCTTTTTTTTTTTTTTTTTTACTCGGTCATATACGGCACTTGCTGTGGTCCTGTATTAACTCTAACCGAATGGTTGACTTTGATACAGGGTCTTAATTGTCCATGGTCACATACACAAACGTCTGTATTTCGTATTTTTCGGGGACTCCGTGGAATCAAAAGGGGAGGCACAGTATGAAGTTGCTGCTACAGAATATCTTAGTTCTTCCATGTTTAACAGACGAGCCTCCGAAATGAGAGAGAGAGAGTAACATATATGGTACACACACACATATATATATATATATATATATATATATATATATATATATATATATATATATATATATATATATATATATATATATATATACATATATATAATTAGAACTAACACAGCAGCTCATCTATACAGTATAATGTACGTATAATATTGAAATATTTATTAAAGAATTATTAATGATGTAAATGATACATACATATATAAATATCAGAGAGATAAAATGCTACATGAACGTTTCCACAATGAGATTTTGTCCTTTTTTTTTCGAGGGAAAATGAAGAGATCGTTCACTGGAATGCACATCAGTAGGTAAAAATTCAATCGTATTTCAATTCAGTGCATCTTTTCTCGTGCAATAAATAGGTGTGTTATAGATTCGGGTGGGAAAAGGGACCGGTGTACGTCGCGATGCCTGAACACGTGTCATGTATTCAGCTCCCGTAGAGGTTAAAGGTCAAACACGGCGAAGCGGCACCACAATCATCATCTCGTTAAATTATATATATATATATATATATATATATATATATATATATATATATATATATAGGGCAAGGTACAAAAGCACCATGATATTTTCGTTTTTTGCATTTAGAGTGCCTTATATTTATGCCTGTTCTCTTTTTTATAATATTAATTTACCATGTACCGTTTTGAGTAGTCCAGTATTTATCTATGTATCACTCATTTTAATTTCCATTATATGAGATTATATATGCAAATAACGTCCATCGGTCCTGTTTTCTTTCCTGAGGCCTTACTCCGGCTCAGTGAACGGGCGAAAAAGGTGAATTAGTTGGTATAATATGTGACTATCGTATTCTACGCTTTACAGCTCAGTCGCAGCAGGAGGTCCAGATGAGCTGTTCTCACTAGTTCTGTTTCTCTGAAGACCAAACCGTCACGGTGGAACAAATCTCGCTGTTTCGAGACAGTCTCCGGAGAGAGGGGCGCACAGTGTACACTCGAACCGAAAGGGAACTCGCTGAGCCTTTTTTCGCCTTGTCGTTAAATACAGGACATGGAGACTTGGTACCTATGAAATAATAATAATAATAATAATAAAACAAAACACTCATTGGAAGCATGTGTGGAAAGTTGTAAACGGTGAGGGGCGGGGTTAGCGCTCAGAGCTATTCGCTATTGCGGTTCCTTTCCTGTGAGTTATGACGCGGACTAGCTTCGTTAATCTCGACAATCTTGTAACATACTAAGCGATGGACCTGCGATGATCTTTTATTGTGTAACATAGCGGACGTGATGTTCGAACTTTTTGCTGGTTTTTATTTACGTCAATCGTCGGGCTTGTGGATGTGCATTCCAGGTGCTTTCTTTCCCTTGTCTCATTTCAAACAGTTCTCTTTGGGTTTGTCCCCACCCCCCCACCCCGCCATCTTTTATGTCGAGACAGCCGCCAAGCTACAAAGTGCTATTATTTAGCTTCACATAAATGTCAGCGCCACCTAGTGTCATCGTTAAGTATTTTCACAAAATTTTCACGGATGTCTGTGTTCAACAGGGTGTTGTTTTTTTTTCCGTTTTTTTTTTCTTCATTTTTTAAAAAACTTTTTTCCATCCTCAACCTTATTTCAATATGCATGGGAAGCTTCGCAGAGGGCCAATGGAGGCCTGGTAGGAAGAATTGCACTTTCTCTATCTTTGTACTATGCACTGCCCTATTGATTCTATACCCAATAATGTATTACTTGAAAGCATCTGTAAGAATTCTCCTTCAGCGTTCATGTTGTGTGTATGTAAATAACACAAACTGATGGGATGGGATGGGAAGGGAGGGGTGGGGTGGGGGTGGGGCGTGAGGTCTCGCATTTAAAAAAAAAAAAAAAAAAAATGTGGCAAAAAAAACGCATCCTTACTGGTGCCATGAGATCTTCAGCAGGAGATTTTTTGTTTTTGTCCCCTTCATAAGTTTTGTGGCTTTGCCATTCAAGACTGGAGTGTCATAACAGAAATCAACGTGGTGTTCTCTGCTCTCTCTCTCTATCTATCTCACGTCTGGATGCATAGATTGAAATTAATGAATTCAATTGTAAAAAAAAAAAAGAAAAGAAAAAAAAAAACGAAAAAAAAAATGGCTTGTTAAAAAGAATCATAAAAAATTACCTCCGATTAGTTGTAAGCGTAATTTTTGTTTCTTTTATTTTTATTTTTTTGTTGTTGTTTCTTTTATCCCCCCCCCCCCCCCTGAACGAATGGAGTGCTTTTTATTTTCTTACATAGGTTCTATTGGTGGCGGAAGACGTCTGTACGACGAGCAGGTCTTTGCTGACTCAAGGTCCATTTGTTATAAATGAATTCTATTAAAAAAATGTAAGTGTTATGAATTAGAGTCTCACTCTTCTTCTGTAGTCTCATCATCGTGGCACGGCGATCGATCGCGGCTTATAGTTCTGTTCTAGTGACCCGAAGGTCGTGACATGCTGCTAACCCTGAACCGTTCAGCTTCTGACACACTTGTAGGTAAGTTTCTTGGGATAAAATCGAATATAGAATGTACAACGGATATAAAAGCTTTACACCGCCCTGTTCAGATGGCGGGTTTTTCCAAAGTAAAAGAACTAAGGTCAATCATGTCAGAACTTTAGCCACCTTTAATGTGAAATTGCAAAGTATTCAAATGAAATCAGAAACTAAAGCCATCAAATTGTGAAGGCGTTTCCTGTGCACAACCCTCTTCAGGTCACCCCACAGATTTGCAGTTGGATTCAGGTCTGGGCTCTGGCATTCAACAACCTAGATCTTCTTTTGTTAAGTCCATTCCTTTGTTGAGCAGACACCTGAATGTTTTGCTCTAAAATGGACTGGCATGTATAATAATCCACGATTCAGTCCACTTTGATAAAAGCCCAAGTTCTGGCTGAAGAAAAGTAGCCCGAAAGCATGATGCTGCCACCACCGTGCTTCACGGTGTTCATTTGGTGATGTGCTTTTTTTTTTTTTTTTTTGCTGTTGCACCAAACCAAATCTTTTGGTAGTATGGAATTATTATACCTTTTGGAATTGGTCTCGGATCAGAACACATTTTGCCACACGGTTTGGGGTGATTTAGTTGAGCTTGGATCTTTTTTGTGAGAAAGCGGTTCCGTCTAGCCGCCCTACCCCAAAACCCAGAAATGTGAAGAATACAAGGAATTGTAGTCACATGCAGAGAGTAATCAATACATATTCTTAGTCGGCTATTCCTGCAGCTTCTTTAATGTTACTGCAGGTCTCTCAGCAGCCTCCCTGGTAAGTGTTTGGTCTCGTCCTTTTATACGTTTTGGATGGACGTTCTTGGTGACGTCACTGTCGTGCTCCATTTTCTCCACTTGGTGGCCTTCACAATGTTTCATGGTACATCTAATGTTTTGGATGTTCTTGTATACCCCTAACGTGATTGATTCCTTTTGACAAGTGAGATACCATGCATGCTTTGTGAGCTCTTTGCGGACCATGGCTTCAAAAGTCGGAGGAACCCAAGAAGATATGGAGAAACTCCTACAGAAACAGCCGGTCTGTTCCGAATAATTTCATAGATGACAGCTGTATGATAATTACTTTTGAACATGAGATCGAATGTGATTGGGTCATTCTGCACAAAGCCACACCCGCAATTGTAAAAGGGTGTGCACACTTATACAACCAGGTCATTGGAACTTTTTCTTACTTTTTCCTTCAAATGTTTCCGATTGTTTTTCTCTTCATTTTCATACGTTCTGATCTCACACCGAGGCTTGAAAATGTTCGGACCTGACTTGTCTCAGTTTCATTTGTCTTACTTCATAAAGCCTGCCATTTTATCAGGGGTGCGTAGACTTTTTATACCCACTGTATAATTGTAAATGCTTCTCCAGGTTCTGCTTCTTCAGCACAGAGATGCAGATACAAATGCAGTCAGATCAAAACGTGAATAAAACTCACCTGGTGGAAACGACAATTCCACTGAAAAGGAAAGGATATGTGGCATGAAGGATATTTTTATTAGCTGCTTTATTAGATGTAGTTATGAGCCTCGGTACTGTGGGCCAATAGAAAATGGGAGGAGTTCATCACATTGGACTTTTGTCTCTCTTTTTAGTCCTTACTGTTGCTTGGTGCACATCTGGATAAATAAATAAATAAATAAATAAATAAATAAATAAATAAATAAATGTCTCATCCACTTTACCACTCTTGTGGTAAAATTCTGTTGACCTTTGCTAGGATTTTCCTCTCAGAAATTCTTCTTGTGCGATCCAACATTGAAACTAGAAAGAAAGTGAGGCTGAATATTTTATATAAAAGTGCAAACTAGAAAATGAAAAATAAAAATACATTTACAAGGTGGATGGTTTGATGGTAAGTTTAAGGTGCGGCCAGCTAAAATGGCGAAGCAGAAATACACCCGACACAAATGTCCTCCTCCCCTCCTTCTGTTGTCTTCAATAAGGGCAATAATTGCCACGATGGCCATCATTAAAGCCTCAAGAACACCTAAAATATATATATATTAGCTACTGTTTCCCCCACACTGATAGTTCAGAAGACCACATCTTCAGGAAGTAAAATTTGGGAGATAATTTCACAGAATTTTCTTGACTGTGTGTATTGTATTTTCAAATGAAAATATTTGAGTTGAAATAAAACAAGAAAAAAAAATTTACTTTTGGTATTTGCTTGCTTTCTAAAAAAAAAAAAAAAAAAAAAAAATTATATATATATATATATATATATATATATATATATATATATATATATATATATAGATAGATATAGATATAGATAGATAGATAGATAGATAGATAGATAATTTAATGAATTTAAAGTTGACCTAATTTAACTTAAGGAACTAAGTCGAGTAATTGGACAGAGCAATTGATTTTGAGCGAAATCAACTTGCAATTTAATGCACTCAACTTGAATATTCTAAGTGTAATAACTGCAAAGTAATTGATAGTTCAAAAGATTTTAAGTTTTAGTGCGTTAAACTTAAAATAACTGTTGGAAGGTCTGGAATTTTTAGGTTAAATTCACTTAAGTTATCGAGTAAACATTACATTTATTTATTTTTTTATTTTTATTTTTTATTTATTTTAAGGCAACCTCTTTCCTAGAATTTTTAAGTGAAATCAACTTATCTGGGTTTACAGTGTGATGTCTCCTGTTGGTAGGGTAAAGTTGACCCTAAATGCCCCTCCTGGCCTACGCATATAATTCGATTCGGATTAGAATGAACAAATTCATTCAGAATGATGAAATCCACATCCGCTGAGCTTTATTTACTTGGCAGAAGTATTTATCCATGTGAGACAGAATCCAAGCCGAAAACCGAGTGATTTAGGGTTTCGGCGTTTTGCTCAAGGGACCGAGAGTGGCTCTCTGGCGTTGCTGGGATTTGAACTTTCAACCTCCCATTTCCCCAAAACCGTACAGAGCACACTGAGTATTTCGGCAGTAATATTGGCCTCTGCCATTCCTTGTGTCTGAAGGCACTTGACAGCTGTATATATACTGTATACAAATACACTTCTCAGGCAGATATAAACCTTTCGCAAGAACTTACATCAACTTTCGCACCTTCAGAGGTGAGGAACTGCGGAGGTTTTACGCTTCCTCTACAAGTTCAGCAACCGAAAATGTCTCAAGTTTTCTCAACAGCTGAAGGCGAATTTATACATAGCTCATCATACATTTATGTCTACACGCTGATTTACACTGATGTACGTCTACACGCGTTTGCTCCGTGTTTGATATATGGACGTCTCTTGCAGACGCGATTGAACCATGTTTTCTCACTTTAGATTGTTTAATGTTGTACACATCCTACACAGAGAGAGAGAGAGAGAGAGAGAGAGAGAGAGAGGTGTGGGCTCAAAGAAAAACAAACACTAGAGGAAGATGGTGATGGAGAAAGCAAGCGGAGGAGGAACAGACCGATGAAGAGTGAGAGAAAGAGTGAGTGCAGCATTAGCCTGAAGGTTAATATCACTTTGTCTGCTAGTAGCCAGTGACCCAGTATTACCTTCTCCACTAACTGACCATCTGCTCGCTCGCTCTCTCTCTCTCTCTCTCTCTCTCTCTCTCTCGCTCTCTCTCTCTCTCTCTCTCTCTCTGATCCCATTCAGTTCAGAGACAGAACATTATCGGCTGTAATACAACATTGCCAAAATGTATGAAGTACTTTTCCATTGTGAAATAACTTGACAATTATTGTGCTGTGGATGGTGTTGCCACCTCACAGCTCCGGGGTCTCGATCCTGAGCTCGGGTTACTGCTTGTGTGGAGTTCTCCTCATGTTTGTATGGGTTTCCTCTGGGTTTTCCAGTCTCCAAACACCTCCCAAAAACATTCTGCTAGATGATCTGCCTATGCTAAATTGCCCCTAGAACTGAATGTGCATGGACCGGTGTATTCCCAAATCACACCCAGCGTTCCCAGGATAAGCTTCAAACTCTGAAGTTGTTCCCGAAGACGAATGAATGAAGAATTGGATTTAACGAGAACTGGCCACCAAAACTGGCACCATCTGCAATTAGAGACCAATGCTCTCCTATCTCTCTCTCTCACTCTCTCTCTCAAACCTGGAATAAACACAGCCACATACAGAAGCAACAATGGCTTGCTTTTATAGTACATACAGTTTTTAAATGATAATGTTATTTATTGAAGCAAAAAGTTATCCAATGCCAACTGTGTGGAAATGTATTTGCCCCCGTAGTTACTAATTCCCCAAATCTATGAAACTGCATTCATAATGAAGTTCAGCTGGACTAGACGCAACCAGGCCTGATTACTGCAAACCCTGTTCAATCAAATCAACACTTGAATAGAACTTTTTCAACAGCATGAAGTTGGTTAAAAGGTCTTACCCAGTAACCCACTGTGGCAAAGTTGAAATAAATTCCAGAAATGATGAGGAAGATGATGATTGAAATACATCAGACTGGGAAGGGTTACAAAGCTATTTCAAAGGCTCTGGGACTCCAAAGAACCACAGTGAGAGTCACTATCTCCAAATGGAAAAACTCAGCATGGTAGTGAACCTTCCCAGAAGTGGCCAACCTTCCAGAATTCCTCCAAGGGAACAACAATGACTCATCTAGCAAGTCACAAAAGAGCCAAGGACAACATCAAAGGACCTACAGGACTCTCTTGCATCAATAAAGGCCACTGTTCAGGACTCCACTATCAGAAAGACGCTGGGCAAAAATGGCACCCATGTTAGAGTGGTGAGGTGAAAACCACCGCTAACCCAGAAGAACATTAAGACTCGTCTGAATTTTGCAGAAACACATCTTGTTCCGTAAACCTTTTGAGAGAATGTTCTGTGGATTGATGAGTTGAAAGTGGAACTGTTTGGAAGACAGGTGTCCCGTTACATCTGGCGTGAACCAAAAACAAAAACATCATCATACCTACGGTCAAGCATAGTGGTGGTGGAAGTGTGATGGTGTGGGGATGCTTTACTGCTTCAGGGCCTGGGCAACTTGCAGTAATTGAGGGAAACATGAATTCTGCTCTCTAGCAGAAAATCCTAAAGGAGAATGTCCGGTCTTCAGTCCGTAAGTTGAAACTCAAGCGCAACTGGATTATGCAGCAAGACAACGATCCAAAGCGCAGGAGTAAATCCTAGTCCTAGAAGTAAGTGAAAGACTGATCTCCAGTTATCTGAAGCATCTGGTTGCAGTTATTGCTGCTAAAGGTATTAAAATTTAAGGACGCAATTAGTTTTTCCACATCGGTGATAGGTGTTGGATAACTTTTTTTGCTTCAACTAAAATAATAATAACTGTATTGTGTTTACTAAGGCTGTCTTTGTTGTTATTTGTTTGAAGATCTAAAACAATTTAATATGACATACACAAAGCCTCAAGCCACAAGCAACACTGCACACTCTGTAACTCCACGAGACTCCCTAACATCCCCAGGCAAGGTGCTGTGTGAGCACATACTATGGTGTGCTTTTGACCTCCGGACCTGCTGTGTCAATTTTCTGGCGACGGCCATGTCGACAAATCTATCAGCTAATCAAAAATAAACAGCCAGAGCAGCAGAAAGCGAATGTTGTTACGCTCTCCTCACTTCCCAAAGAGACCTGGCTAAAAACAAACCCATTAAAGCGAAGTGAACAAAGGGAGTCAGCACTTCGGCTCCGACCGAGTAGAACACTGAAGGGACCCCTGCAATGAGGAACTCTATTTCACACATGGTTAATGGGAAATGTGGAACACAGAACCAGAGGGTAAACTGTCATCAACCTCTACAGTATTTGCAGCAGTGGGTTTTCTCCATGGGGTCATTTTAGTCGATGTGTCGCTTTACCTTTTAAGACATAGTGGAGTGAGTAAGTGTTATAGCTGCTGGACATCAAGATATCTGGGCTCGAGTTTTTAAAAGTAAAAGCCTTTTCACACCAAATCAGATTTTTGTTAAAGGATGCCGAATGCAAGTAACATTACTGCCTCACAGCTCCAAGGTCCCTGATTCAACCCCGAGTTTGGGTGAGTGTCTGGATGAAGTTTGACATGTTCCCCATGTGTAGGTTTCCTCTGGGTTCTGTGGATTCCTCATAAAAACACGCCAGTGGGTGGATTGTTACCATAACTTTCCTTGTCGTTGGGGTGGTACCCTCAAGGGTACACCTTGGTACCTTTTACCTAATAAGTTGCATGCAGTGTAATGTTAAAACTGTACTTTTTTGGACTAATTATAGTCCATTTATGCACCGTACATTTCGATATGATTTTCTAGGTCTGAATGAGCGTGTGTATTGTGTCCTGTGATGGACCGGGGTACCATTCAGGGCCACACCTTAGAATGGAATGAAGAATTATTGTGGAGAACTTGGGCTAACTTGGAGAACTTGGGCTGGGGTTCTGGGAGGCTTCTGCACTCCACTGGAGAGTGTTGAGTAGGAGATGTCGAGATGATGAGTATGGAAACGTCATCACAAGTAGAAAAAGTAAGAGATGGGAATTTATATGACGTTATCCAGGAAGAAGCCGAGGCCTCAGGTGTGGTCTTTCTCTCCATAAACACACCCTATGTACTCCTATGTAGATCCAATGAGGAGATCTGTGGTGTTCGTTATTTTATACTTTATACATCTATCTACCATTTCATTCCCAATATAGTGCACTCTGACACACAAGCTAGTGCATGAACATCGTGTATGCGAGTGTGTGTAGTTTGCCCAGTCTATCGATACACAGTTTAAGTTGCTGAACCACAGGACAGAGACATGTTGAGCGAGTGTGTGAAATGAATAACGCGCCCGCTGTAGCAAGTCATTCATCCTCACACACACTTTCTTCCATTCACCCCTTGCAGACAGCAGCAAATTCCATTTTCCTCTCGGAACGTGGTCTCCTACCCGAGGCACCGAAGCGTTAAAAATGCAGCAGAGTCATTTAGAAACTATTTTTCGCACCTTCAGCTCTCTGAATGTTCTGGGAAGGGTCGCCGTGTCACGCTGGAAGGTTCCTATTACACACGACTGCAGAAGACTCTCGGGACGGATAGCTGACGACACAATGAAAGTGGTGAAAGTAGTGAATAAAACAGACTCGAACGGTGCATTTGTCGGACTTTTAGAGGCAGCGCTGGGAAACTGAGATATGTAGTGTACGATCAAAGCTCAGATGACCACTAAAAAATTAAGTGTGGAATGTTCGACACCATTCGGGGTCTATATAGCAAAAGGGGCGGAGCCATTAGAGGATACCTAATGGAGGACATGCTGAGCAAGAACCACACACCCGATACTTCCTGACTACTATCTTCTGTGGACAGGTCCCAAACCACATACCCTATTCAATTTATCTGCTACTGACGCTTCACTATCAACAGTCCACTCTGGGTGTGTCTCAGTCCGTACATCGTGTGCACTTGAGACCATATTAACACCAAAACAAACATCTCCAAGTGCAATTGGTTGACTGAGGGTGTCATTAAGACACCAATATAAATGTCACTCTATCATCAATCAACTGCCCCAAAACACCAATGCAAAACACCTTACCATCAACAGGCCACTGTAGAAGCATCCGAACCAACCCCCCCCCCCCCCCCCCCCCCCCACACACACACACACAATATCAGCCACACAAACACCTCGACACATATCAGTACACTGTGGGCACGTCTCAAACCTCACAAATTATTAACTGTAGACCACATAAACAGAAAAAGAAACACCTCACTGTCAACAACGAAGAACAAGGACATGAAGGAGATGCAATTCCAAAAGCAGTGCACTCTACTGTATAGTAGAAACTTAATTAAAAAGTCAGACACTTTATTTTTTTTTCTTCTTTTTCTTCCATGGTCTGTAGTTAGCTCATTGGATGGATTTCGTTAGGCTTTGTCTTGATCAGTTGATTGCCCCAAACAGTTACCATTATGGACTGAATTTTTTTAAGAGCATTCCCAGTGAATTCATCACCGGTTTCTAAAATAAAGTTCCACGCGTCAGCGCCACTGCTCTGAGAAACGTCTGTAAAGCCCAGAAGTTGGTACACTGTTTCCTCAAATCCTGACCCTTCACTTTTATTCAATTTGTTGGACTCATGCAGTACCGTCCAATGCTCCATTGGTATAGTGCACTCTATGCAGTGTCCAGTGGAGCTATATTTAGGATTCTGACTGAGTCAAGTCTGTAGCATTTTCCATAATCTTGTTGTTTTAAGTCTTCTTAAAAACACCAAAAAATGTTGGACCTCTTTCTTTGGATTGCATCCAACTTGCTAATTGTATAATACTGTATATTATCTGGGGTGTCCAGTACTTGATTAGCTAGATCAGGTGTGGAATAAAATTGGAGAACATTCCACACTGGTTAGCCAGCTAGGCTAGCGGTTACATCAGAAAACACAGAAAGGGTATGAAATAATTCTTGCCTGCTTGATTAAAATGAGTGTGAGCACGGCTGTGATGCTTGTTTAAAAGGCAGAAATAGGGGGACGACATAGGATTACGCAACCCTCATAAAACAGCTATAAATTCGATAGTAGTAATGTTGAAAACGTAAACGCGACATGCTAATGGACAGAAAGAAAAAAATGACCTCAAAGTCACTATGAAGAATGGTCGAATGGTTCTGTATATGCAAGCCCGTTATAGACTTTGCCAAGATTTTATTTAGTTCATCTGAACTAGCCAAACAACTAGCTAATATTAGTAGCATTTAGCTAACTTAATTCCAGTTTTTGTAGCAATTTGTTACTGCACACATAATCCTAGTGGATCTGTCACTGAATAGAATTGTAAATGAACTATAATAGTACATATAATCATTAGCTGCTGTGGTAAAAAAAACCCAGAGAAAATAACTTAAAATGTCTGAACAGGAATGCTACTCAAAATATAAACAAAACTTATATATGTAACTGGTTGTAGTCTGCGTTGTGTGTTTTCTTCTGACCAAACAAGTCGGCGGACGTCAACTGGGTCGAATCTTCGTTTACTGATAACACAAATAAGCAGCCTCTGAGTGAATCGCCCTTATGATGTGCTCTATAAAATAAACACGATGTACGATGGTCACCATGGGCTCTCATTTCCACATTTTAAAACAAAATACAAAAACAATTACTCAAAAAGGAGGGGAAAACAAGAAAAATAATCACACGGGTAAGTAAACTAACATTATACACACAAATTAGTGTAATAATGAGTATATATGTATATATATATATATATATATATATATATATATATATATATATATATATATATATATATATATACATATATAAATGATGATTTAAATAAAGATGAAACAAGATTATCGAGAACTCAAAATTAAACCTACCACTCCCATTCAATTACAATGCGAAAGAGAAGAGGAGGAGCCAAAACAGGAAATTACATAGACCAATGACATCATGACATTTAAAAGGGAAAGTACTCACACATGTAGATAGCTACATCAGGTATACATTTCCTTTTGTGCAATTCTACATATTAAATGTATGGAATACTTTCCATACCTGTTACATGTATATATATATATATATATATATATATATATATATATATATATATATATATATATATATATATAGATATATATATAGATAGATAGATAGATAGATAGATAGATATAGATCTATCTATCTATATATCTATATCTATCTATCTATCTATCTATATCTATCTATATATATATATATATATATATATATATATATATATATATATATATATATACACACACACACACATATATATGTATATGTTCTTCTCCGGAATTTTTAACAAAAAAAAGTGTGTGAAAGTCAATAGAATCAAACATTGGTTGTTTTGCCAGCACTAATACACAGAACTGATAGATAACTGTTCACTAATTAGCTGAAGGGAATCAGGTGTGTTAAACCAGAGCAGCTAATCTAGGCAGTCCTTCAGCTCTGGAGCCTGACACCAGTGCTCTAGTCACCTTTTTATAAACATACATTCAACCATTTAGTCTCTGCAGATGAAAACATGACCTGAGGTGAGACTGGAAAGTCTGGAGGCAGAGATATAGCATGAAGAGTGAAAGAGCAGGATTGAGGCAGATTGTTAGAGGAGAAATAACAGGAGGAACCGAGCCTGCAGAGCGGAGGAGTGGATGTGCCGGGTGAAACATAGTGGAAGATGATTGACGTGAAGCGACAGGTGCCAGGAACGTCACACCTTCACCTGAAGAGGCTCGACGGATTAGACAGGTGAGACAGATGGCTGAGCTTTATGATATAAAAACACTAGTGTGGGGAATGGAGGTGCTCTGGAGGTTCAGATGCACAAGCTGATTTCTTGATGTTTGTCATTATCAGTGTAGGGCAATTCCAAGTGATAATCAGTGTCCTCTGTGAATTTACTTAAGCTTCAAATAATAGGTGTTTTTTTTTCTTATGATTTAAGTTAAGTTGTGTGTGTGGGGAACCTCTAGAACTTGTTGAGAAATTGGACATTGCAGTGAGAAATCTTCCATCAGCTGTGCAAGTGCAAAACTTTGTGCACTGCCTCAATTTTTCCAGCCTCTAAATTTGTTACAGACGTACAGTACATTGCAGTACCTCTGGATATATTGAGTGCGTCTTTGTATGTGGGTGGGTAGGTGTTTTTATATAGGTATAGTTTATAGAGTAGGTTGCCGAACTGGTAAAAAAAAAAAATATATATATACTGCAACATCATCCATAGAGGTTTAATTACACTATAATGTAACAAGCCATGTGTCAAATTCATGGCTGACAAATTACTAACAAAAATGATTACTTTATATACGTGTGCAGTGTTTTAGATGATTTAGTTATGTGATTTAATACTTATTGTCCTACAGTGCATAAGGGAGCTCAAGGCAAGATGCTTGTAGTAGATAAGTACCAAGACTGTCATGGCTACTGATGATGAATGCTTGACACTTGGTGGTGGTGGTGGTGGTGGTGGTGGTGGTGGTGGTAGTCTCCTTCTCAAAACTGTAACCGTAATTGTGATGTACATTTTAAAATGAGAAATATATGACGGGTAGCACTGAATTTCCAGTGACAATTGAATAATGATTTGACAATTGAATAATGATAATGTTTCTTCAATTTATATCTTAAAAAAAAAAACGGAGAAAGTAAGTGTGTCTCCGGTTTATTTATTTTTTTTACCGACCAATGAGCAAGAGAGGAGTGAATCTATGTAAGGCTAATGCAAATACCACTTCCACATTCATGGTTGATTCGTGGTGAAACTGGAGATTGAAAAGGAGAGAGATCAGTAACACGTTCTACACTAATACAAATACAGATACGAATATTAGGCACACAATTTTATTTCCCAGAAAGGTTTCACGGAGTAATAGGGCTCATAGTTAACAACATAGTAAACAAAACAAAAAACAAACAAACAAAAAAAAGCCTTTGAGGTTAGGCCACGCCCACTTCAGGTTAAAATTGGTAAGATACCGAATCAGTACTGATATTGAATTCATGAATACTGATTCATTCAGCTTCGAGGCTTGATCTCTTCATTTATGATGGCGTCGTGTATATTGACCAGCGATACGAAATTAGCACGAGATGAGCGTTAACTTCTAATCTGCATCGACAAGCCAGGAGCTTCACGATTTAATGGAGTGGCTTGTGAACTTCAGCATCACATACCCTCACCCATCTCCTCACTACAGTATTAAAACCGTCCTTCTCTGACACTGTTTTCCTTCTCGTGATGAGTTTCTCTGACTTGAAGTTTGAGGTCATAACACCCCACGCACACTCATTATAGCAACCGGACGTCGCTCTCTTTCTTTCCCTTTTGAATAAAGTGCGCCCAATTTCCCAAGATGTCCTCTTCATTTTTGCAGTCTGCTCCACTGGTGCATACGGAGAAGGAATCATCAGGCCGGTATGGCCAGTACAAACTTTCCTTTATAGATTCGCATCTAATAAAGAAGGGAAAGTTATTATACAAATGGCTAATGCGGGCTCGCAGAGGGAATATGAATGGGAGGAATTTAATTGACATGAGACAATAGTAATAAAATAAGGTTTCTATATTTTTAGGGATGCCGCATAACGAGGTTTTTACAACTTAAGAGCTTTTTAATGAGACGTGTATAAAGAATAGACTCTCTGTTCGCCAAGACGAGACTTTCCACAGTGTTCTGCAGAGAAGCCAATTTATTTAAAAATATATATATAAAAATCCCTTTCATGTCAGAGGAAGTGGTGTTTTTAAATAAGAGCTCTTGGGATTTAGCCCCATCTTGGGGACAGCTCTATGACACGAGGGCATGTATGGACATGTTCAATAAAAGAATTTTACTCCAATGCCACCATGGGAAGAAAAAAAAAAAAAGTTTGGTCATATATTTCACCATGAAATTTTAAAAAGGGGGTTCTTGGGATGGATACGGCTTCTTAAAAACTTGTTTTTAACTAACAACACGTTAATATAACGACGTGCTAACATCAATACATATAACCAACCTAATTCCACACGCTGACGTGAATCTGAATCCGCTAACTAACTAGCTACGTAATTAACTTGAACAGATACTTGGTCATTTCGTAGCTTGTAACATCTAGAAGGCAAAGCTATGTAATAATGCCACACTGTACACTATTGAGACCATATGAAAAACAAATCCCACAATGTGATGTGAATCTGTGTTAATTAACCGGCTCGCTGTAAAAACGTATGTTAACGCATAGTTGGTAATTTCCTAGCTAGCAACAAGAAAGCAAAGCTAGGTGATGAACACATCAAGCTAATCCTGACTAGCGTATCAAGGCTATCGTTACCAAATGCCCAATTAAGCAAATGATGATGTAAATCTAAGCTACACGCGTGTTGAACTTTTAGTGAAAGTTAAATAAATGTTCATTTCATGTCTGAGTATTGCTAGAATATCGAACCAACTACAAGTGCATTTATTGAGTTTGTCTATTTTCTTGTCAAGGTTTGGCTAATCATGAGTCAGCTTGGGTAATCTGTTAGCATTTCAACTCACTGTAACGTGAACACACATCTTTTCAAAAGAGACTAGCTCTAGACAAAAAGATCATAATAGTAAGGAAGAGGGGGGGGGGACTCCAACTCCAAGCTAAATGTCTAAACTGATTATATATGGATCATACAACCTCACACCGGTGTGTAAAACGGGGATCCAGGTGTGAGCACAGATATTAATTAACCCTTGAAATGAGAATGGGAGCGAGACATATGAGCTTTTCTCAAGTGGTTTGTGATTTTAAATGACTGCTAAACCCAGCATGCGTGGATCTGCTAATCGTGAGTAGGATAAAGCTCGTGAGTTAGCATACGCACGTTGACCCATTTGAACGTCTGGATATTTCCTGTATAAGAATCACGTGGAGTAAAAATGGTTTTAAGAGAGATTGACCAAGCTTAATGGGTCAGGATAGGTTTAAGGCTGGGTTGCCAGATCACATTAGTTAACCCTTGAATAAAGAAAGAGAGAGAGGGAGGTCTTGTTGGTTGTTTTTTTTTATTATTTGGTTAATACAGTCCACAACATACTTTTGTCAGATCGTTTCGTTATAGAAATCATGACGTGTGTTTTTGCTGATCGTGATTTGCCGGTTTTACACTATGTCGTTTCTAACGAATATTACTTTGATCCCAATAAGAATTCTCTAACACTCTGTGCGATAACTCGTGTTCATCATATCAGATTAAACAACGAAGGTAGTCACTAGCATAAAAATAGTGTCACGTTTTCATAATGGTAAATAAACTCTATGGACCCAGTGCTAATTAGCTAGCTACACAACTGTAGTTCATTCTCTATTTTCTTCCATGCCGCATCCCATTTTGTCCCGTCATGACACAAGTGCGATGAGACATTCTGTCTTCCACAATTCAACAAACCGCTCTTCTTTTAAATCTAATACCTTTTGTTTGTTTCACCGTTGCCACTAACGTGTTTGTAGCTGTCCCGAGAGTTTGGTGTAATCATGTGCCGTCCCCCTATTGGTGGATTTTTAGACGAGTGCCGTAGCAGCGCTCGTATTCGATGATTTTCTGACGCTGCAACAACTTGGTCATCTGTTGTCTTTGGTCGCAGTGGCGCTAAATCAGCCACCGGCGAGCACGTCATGTTATATGTTCTAAGACCACGGTTCTCGTCTCGCGAACCAAAGATTATGCTTTGGATTGGACAATTGGGAATGCGACAGCAGAATCCACGGAAGTATTTTGCAGACTATTTTCATAGCAAATTGTAAAAACGTCACGTACAAATACAAACACGTCCCATAGTATAGTCCCAGTCCCGACAGTGATCGACGTGTTTCTGTGCCAGGCGTCGGAAATGCGAATGCAAAGGGAATTGTGATTTCCGTTTGAATTTTGGCAGGCTCTATACGCGATGCCGAGGAAGTAAACGGGGCAGTCGCTATAGCGATCTCGATATGACAGGGTCGTGACTCCTAAGACATGGGGAAATGCAACTGCAAATAGACTTCCTGTTGAAATTTGGCTGTACGTTTGTGTAAAGGAAAAATGCAAACGGTATTCTAAACCGATCTGCATTTTCATTTGAATGTCGTCACAGTTAATGCGTCCACAAATGGAGAACGCAATGGCAAACACGATTTGCGATCGGTTTTGAAAATTGTCCGCAAAGTACAATTCCAACTCGTCTTATTTCGACACGTTTGAAAATCTAAATCTTTCTTTCTTAAAGGAATAGTTTGCAGGATTTAATTTACCGCAAATGTACTGAAGTGGAGCTAGGATGCTCGTGCGGTTGCCAAGTAATGGAAGTCGGCCTCACCCAAAAGATGTTTTATACGTTCTTCGAATAACATACCTCAGCTAACATTTTTTTTCATTTTTAATTCAGTTACACTGAATTTCAGACTGGTTTATCGTTGGCGAACTTATGTTATAGCTTTTAGCTACATGATGCACATTTGCTTTGCATCTCTGGGGGTTGGGGGATTGTTTCCCACCTCGACCCTCTTTTGGGAAGCTTGCATGTGCTCCCTGTGCTTCAGGGGTTTCGTCAGGGTACTCTGGTTTCCTCCCCCAGTCCAAAGACATGTGTTGTTGGCTGATTTGGCATTTCTAAATTGTGTGAATGTGTGCGCGATTGTGCCCTGCGATGGGTTGGCAACCCATCCAGGGTGTCCCCTGCCTCGTGCCCCGAGTTCCATAGGATGGGCTCCAGGCCCATAGCCATCCAGGCTTAATGGCAGGTGTGGCGCTGGCGTTCTGCTCCGCTTGTTCTTCTGTCCTGAAGCTTGGCTGAAGCTTTGGACCGAGTCTTCAGTGAGATTGCTCTAATGAGAGCTGGCACAGGGAGCAGCTTGGCACGAGCATACACACTGATGAGTGTATCAATCATCGGGGACAGACTGCTGCCATGCTAATGTCAAACAGAGAGAGGGGATAGTTTTAGAACGAGAAACAGGCTAACTTTAAGAGCTCCATTTAGCACCAAATCCCTCAAAATTCATGCCACTTCCTGTAGTTGAGTGGATTTACAGACGGATTGATTTTGAAGTGCTCTGGAGTTCATTCGGAAGCGGACCAAGGCTGGTGAGGTCTGCGACCGGTGGTTTTGTTCCCCACCCGAGGGTTATTGCCGTGGAAAAACACACCAGGGTTCAATTCAGATGAACTAAAAGTTGAGTATGCGTTACAAAGTACAAAAAGATATGACAAAGGCCCAGAAAGATGCAGAGAGACCAGGAGAAGGTCGGAAATAAATCGAGAGTCGTAGGACTTGTGAAGCAGACACACTGAGGAGATTACATTGTCTCAGGTGCTCATAAACATCTCCGCTGAAAATGACTTCCTGTTGTTCGCCGTATCCGAGAGCGAGGTGGCATTTCAGAGAAAGCTGGCGTGACTGAAGATCTGCGGAGGAACGGGCGGTTTGAGAAATTAACTTGTAGCACAAATAATGCAGCAGAGATGAGAGAACATTTCCGTGGTGTAAATGCCCAACGTTCACAGAGCAGTGAGAATACACACATTAACTCCTATTGGCATTGACAGGTGGTGAGGGACTCGAGTCGGAGAGGAGAAACGAGTGGGAAGGAGACTGAGTGTGAAACGGGGAAGACAAGATGGGGAGAGAATATGGATAGAGAGGACGAGACCGCAAAGAGAAGAGAGAAACAGAAAGGAGACTTCAGTGCGTATAGTCATGTTTGTCTGTTTTACATTTTTTGGTGAAGGGAAGAAAGGAAGGAAGTGGAGCGATGGATGGATGGATTGCTCAGAGAAATAAAAAAAAAATTGGTGAGAAAGAAGAAGAAAGGAATGAAGAAAGAAAGTGGACGATGGGTGGATTGCTCAAAGAGAGAAATAGTGGTGAAAGAAAGGAGAGGAAGAAAGAAAGACAAAAAGAAAGGAAGAAAGAAAATGGATGATGGACGGACGGATGGATTGCTCAAAGAGAGAAATAGTGGTGAAAGAAAGGAGAGGAAGAAAGAAAGACAAAAAGAAAGGAAGAAAGAAAATGGATGATGGATGGATTGCTCAAAGAGAGAAATAGTGGTGAAAGAAAGGAGAGGTAGGAAGAAAGACAAAAAGTAAGGAAGAAAAAGTGGATGATGGACGGATTGCTCAAAGAGAGAAATAGTAGTGAAAGAAAGGAGAGGAAGAAAGACAAAAAGAAAGGAAGAAAAAGTGGATTATGGATGGATGGATGGATGGATTGCTCAAAGAGAGAAATAGTGGTGAAAGAAAGGAGAGAAAGAAAGAAAGACAAAAAGGAAGGAAGGAAGAAAATGGATGGATGGATGGATTGCTCAAAGAGAGAGATAGTGGTGAAAGAAAGGAGAGGAAGAAAGAAAGACAAAAAGGAAGGAAGGAAGAAAGAAAGTGGATGATGGACAGATGGATGGATTGCTCAAAGAGAGAAATAGTGGTGAAAGAAAGGAGAGGAAGAAAGACAAAAAGGAAGGAAGGAAGAAAGAAAGTGGATGATGGACGGATGGATGGATTGCTCAAAGAGAGAAATAGTGGTGAAAGAAAGGAGAGGAAGAAAGACAAAAAGGAAGGAAGGCAGAAAGAAAGTGGATGATGGACGGATGAATGGATTGCTTAAGAGAAAGAAATATTGATGGGGGGGGAGGAGCAGTAGGAAGAGCTATAGATGAAGAAGGACGAGAGGGTGGTAAAAGAGACAAAGAAAGAAAGTGAAGTAAGGATGGATAGATGGATGACTTGACATTGTGTAGGTCCCCCTTGTGCCTCCAAAACCGTTCTGACCCATCAAAGCATGGACTCCACAAGACCTCTGAAGGTGTTCTGTACTACCTGGCACCGAGACGTTCGCAGCACATCCTGGAGGAAACCAGAGAACCCAGAGGAAACCCATAAAACATTTACTAGACATTTCAGAGACATTTTTAGCGTTTATAAAAACAACATCTTCGAAGGAATCATTACTAATTTATGACGTACAGTTATACTGATCTCTGTATATGGGCTTCATGTAATATGCTATATGAAATTACTCTATGTATTCTGGGGAAAAAAAAAAAAAAAAATTTATATTTAATGAACCCTTCCATGCATGCTCTGTCTCTTTTCTAATTCCTTTTAATCTCCGAACCCTATTGGGATTAGACGTCGCGGTGAGACTCTGAGGTGTTCCTCCTTGACATATGCGCTGCCATGTCGGTTTAGGAGTCGCAGCCTTCAGAAGCTGTTCTGTAGACACAAGCACATGATTTATTTTGATTAGCCGAGGCCTGGCCCAGATGGCTGGGTTTGGGGAACGACCGGAGCTCCACTGTGTCCTATGGTTAGCGGAAGGTCAATTCTTTACCAGAGCTAAAGATCCAGATTACTAAAGTATTACATCACCTAATACACCGCGCTGGTCCTTATGGAGCTTGGTGGTGGTGGGCATTTGGTGCAAAGAATATTAATGCTAGTATGGTATAAATAAGTGTATAAACATGCATACAGAAACGTATTATTCTAAACGTATTGATGGTCAGTGGTGATTAGCTAAGGTGTGTAGTGTCTCTGCTTCTCTCGTCCTATCCAGGAGCTGTAAAGCTAATCGACACCAGCTTGTAGGTGCTAAATAATCACACTTGCGCATCCATATTTTATATACAAATCAAATCAGAACTCTACTATCATTGTTCTATGTGTTTATTGTCCTGCATTCGTCTCATGCTGTTGTGGATTTCGACTTTATGTAGTCTCGCGTCTTGTGTTGCACCATGGTCCTTTAGAAATGGCATTTCATTCCAATGTACATCTAGAGGAATAACAATTAAAACCCACTTGACGTGATATGAATCACATTTTTAAAAATTCTGCCTTCAAACTTCTCATCGACGCTCGCGGGTGAGCGATGCAGCAGCGCTTTAGTGCTTTAGCCTTTTGGAAGACCGGCTTAAATAAAAGACGACGCTAAAAACAGGATCGACACCATCACGTTGGCCGTCTCGTGGATCTCTATCCGGTCGAGCCGAGTCTCAGCGGGAACCGCGCCGTTTACCTGCAGTGCATTCTGGTCCTTTGAGTCGAACTTTTGCACCAACGTCTCTACTACTTCCATGTTGGATTTCTTATCAACGTGACGTTTAATACGACTGTCGCTGGAAAAAATGGTGGACGAGAAAAGAAGCCCTTGTATTCTTTTGTATTTATCGATCCCTTCCGTTTGAGAAATGTTTTTTTTTTATAATAATAATAATAAATAATAATAATGAAATACAATCTTGGAGTAAGTGCGCTGGCAATTTGATGTCGGTGCGAAACAGTGAAGAATACAGTTCAATTCAGTTTTATTTGTAGAGCGCTTTTAACAACGGACATCGTCTCAAAGCGGCTTTACAGAAACATATAAACACAGGAGACGGAGGAAACGCTCCCTAAGATGATCTGAGGAAGAAACCTTGAGAGGAACCGGACTCCGAAGGGAACTCGTCGTCATCTGGGTAACACCGGATAGTGCGAGAGTAAAAGAAAGTTCATTAAGGTTTTAACATGAAGTCTTTGTTGAACTAGTCCGCTGCTCACTAAAGGAGACCTGCGTGCAAAACTGCATGTGGTAATTGCCATCGCAGCAACCGTAGTCCCAGCAACCACAGCGAGAACGTCCATGTAGAATTGAAGTCCAAGACCATATCGTGGTACTCCAAGCGGTACCATCTCCAGGCTGTAGCGTCCAGTTGTTGAGAGCTCCGTTCAGAGGTATCTGGATGGATCAGAGCAGAAAGGGTCAGGATCACTTGCATCTCCATAAAGTCATATCTGGCTCGACAGCAACCGACAAATTCACTGAGCACATCACGATCATTTTCAATATGAACATGTTCTCCTCTGAACGTTTGTTAGTCACTTAATGCCTTTTTATAACTTACTAATCTCGACTGTATCGGTTTAGATTATTCAGTTTACTCCGACATGAGCACTGATGAAGGAGAGGGAATTGAAGGTTAAGATGGTTTATGGCACTACAATTGTCCTGTAGTCATTATTAATCTGTCACTATAAAGGCCTTTAGCCTCCGAGCTTTTACACATCAGTGTGTCAAGCGACTTTATAGCCAGTGTTAAACTCTGAAATGTTTGAGATTGTTAACACAGCTGAGACTCTGATAGACCGGGCAGAATGACCTTTCGGTCTTTTGGTCTATGCACAGAGTAGATACAGGCTTCAAAAAATCTCCCCTCTCTCACTGTCTTTCTCTCGCTCTATCTCTCTCTCTCTCTCACACTCTTGCTCTATCTGTCTTCTCTCAAATGGGAAATTCAAAAGAGCCAGTGGCAGAGATTAATTTGGGGCAGCAGAAAGATACAGATGGCCTTGGGCTTCAAATCTAAAATGGAAGGCAATGTATTTAAACCACTTCAAGCATACACATCCCCAATAACCCCCCCGCTTTAATGTTTTTACCCACATTTGGTCACCCCCCCCACCCCCCACCTTGTCTCTGTTAATTCCTCTGGCAGCCCACAGATAAATTCGCACCAATGTGAATGCCTGTCACAGCTCCCGGGAATCCTCAGTAGCGAAAAAAAAGAAGGAATAAAAATCCGTCTTTCTTTCTTTCCTTTCTCTCGTCACGTGGGACCCAAGTCTCCGAACACACGCTATCTCTTTCTCTCTCCCACTCTGTGGTCTTAGTCCCGTTCAGTCATATTTGCTCCTGTCGATTGGGAACTGGGAGAAGGAAAGAAAATGAGGGAGAATGAATAGGAGACTGGCAGAGAGGACGAAAGATGATGCATGAGTGGGGGAGAGAGAGAGAGAGAGAGAGAGAGAGAGAGAGAGAGAGAGAGAGAGAGAGAGAGGGACAGAATGAATTGGCCCTTTTCACTTCATTGCTTGCAGTGTCTTCTGGTTCAGTGGAGATGAGACAGTTTGGGGATGATGTCTTTCTCTCTCTCTCTCTCGTTCTCTCTCTCTTTCTTTCCTGTCTGTGGGCTGATAAGCTTTACTGTCAGACTTTCTGACTTTCATTAAACTCCCCTAACCCGCCCCCCCCCCCATGCCCCCCCCCCAATCTGTCTGCCTCTGAATGCAGAGGCCCGGTAACTCCTACATGAAGTGCTATTCAGAGGAAACCCGCACCTCGTTCTCTCCCAGACAGGAGGGAGAGCAGACTTAGTGGCGCTTAAGTATTTTATTTTTGTACTGTTCTAGAAAATGCATGTATTTATAATTAAACTGAAGTGATTATACTCTAATTTAATAATCAAAAGACTTCAAGCAGAGTGTGTATCGTGTGGTGAGACGCAGGACACCGGTGCTTTAATTCTAAGAAGGTATGTGCTTTATCAGGGGGAAAATCCAAGCACTGTAATGCAACTGGAGTAGTGAAGTTAAACAAGGATAATCCAGAATCATTGTGAAAACACAGATCGAACAAGGAAACGACTCGATGCAAATAAAAATCGCATGGCGAGACTTCGCAAATCTTTATTGGCATAACTGGGAAAGGGACAAACCGATACAAAATAAACACAGGACAGGTGAACACAATCGGATAGCAAAGCAGTGACGGGACGGGGGTGGAGACGGAACAGAACAGCTTTACTATAAGAACTAGGATTCAAATGAAGACCTTGTGACAGGAGGTTGCTATTTTCACCTTCCAGACAGATATCACGTATGCTAGACATGCTACTGTAGCACCTACGGTAGGAGGCTTAAAGTGTTGCACGCCAGCTAGCTATTGCTAGAACATTTCGGCAATAAACGTGGCCAAGAATCACCTACCTTGATATGAAGTGGTCACATGACTGACAAAAACACCAGCCGTAGACTTCTTCCCGGAGTATTTCAGGGAGCACCTCGAGGAGTATCTTGCTGACTCCTGACCAAAGTTCAAACAAAGCTGGTTAATATGTTTCAGAGCTGTAACACCCTGAACTTGTTTATGTATTTTAAACGCACTGAATATATTCCACCTGTGTGACGCTTTTCTGCTCACTACATTGTTACCGTAACCTTCTTTCTGACCATTCTCATCAACCGTATGTTTCCCCCATCAGAACTGCCTCTCAGTGGATGTTTTTTGTTTATTGCAAAGTCAAAGTCAGAGATCACGATTCCCCCAGCGCCCCCCCAAATCCACCCATCCATCCATCTATATACCTCTTATCATTTTCAGGGTCACGGGGAACCTGGAGCCTATCCCAGGAAGCATCCGGTACGAGGCATGCCCAGGGTACACCCTGGACAGGGTGCCAGTCCATCGCAGGGCACAACCACATACACACTCACACACCCATTCATACACTACGGACACTTTAGACACGCCAATCAGCCTACCATGCACGTCTTTGGACTGGAGGAGGAAACCGGAGTACCCGGAGGAAACCCCCGCAGCACTGGGAGAACATGCAAACTCCGCACACACACACGGCCCCGGCGGGACTCGAACCCCGGACCCCGGAGGTGTGAAACGATTAGACTTGCATGACATTAATCGTGTCATGTTGACTTTATTAGAAGCTACTGAGGATGGGATATAACCCGTTCAACGCGTGTGACCGGTCAAACAGGTTAATAACTACAAGAAGTCAATAACGAACCTAATAAATGTGATAATGGTCCCGTAAAACGTTTTTACAGACCTCCCTGGATATGCGTCACACCGTGGCACAAGAGCGTCCAATCCATCAAATGCTGCAGATATTCATTGGTGGGAACATCATGAACGATTGTAGACCTACAACACATGAAACTGTTAGTATTCTGTTTGAATCGTCCATGAGCGACTTCTGGCATTATGCAGAACAGTGTGATCGTTGGAACAAAAACAAACCCTTGGCATAACCGTGCTGTTATTCCGTTCTTTTAAAATCAGAAGTGGTACTTGCGCAACGTTGTAGTGTCCTCTTATATCAACTGAAGTCAGTGGTCGTGCACGACATGCAGATTTGCATCCCATAATTCCCTGTAGCCGACCGAGTCGTGCGTGCCACATTTTCATTTTCGCCATCTGTTTGTAGTTGGTGCGTGAGCTGTGCACACTTTATGGTGGCTTTTTAGAGGGCCAATTCTCACATTCTGGTCCAAAATATCCAACACTATCTGGAATTTCTTGTATTTTTTTTTTTTTTTTCTCTTTAACTCTTGAGAAAAGAATTCTTTGCCAGTTTGTTTGTTTATTTATTTATTTATTTATTTTTTTGCAGAGTATGAAAGAGCCTTGAATTAGGTTTTGAACACGAGTATAAAAACATGAAAGCGTGCGAAATTTTGCGCGTCGTGAAACGCCTGCGAAATCTAAACGGGACTCTGTGTGCTTTTAGAAAGTCATGGAATGAACACCATATGAGCGTGCCATGTCAACACGGCTCGCGCTCGTACTGACCTGAAAATGAAATGCATTACAGGCGAAGACTTGAAAATGGAGACCTGGTGATGGAATGAAATGAAACGTACTGGCATGTGCTAGAAGCGGCTTAAAAAGAAATCTGGCTAGACGTCCACGGGCCATGCGGGTTATTTTACTGATGTAATACAGAAAACGGTTTATAGCGTGGGGTGCACGCTCCTCAGGGACCTGCGGTTTTGGATGATTAGCGTCCTGAGATTAATTGTCCTGGGACTTTCCTTCAGTCGATGGATGACTGTTGTGATTGAGTGTCCCTCTGTTTTCTAGCGCTTTAAATTTCCACATTTACAACGCGAAAATTGAAAGTAAAAGTAGGAATCGACCTCCGATATGCATGTAGTGCTGCGTTTCGCTACTAAATGCATGAGAAATGTTTATTTCCCTCCACCTGGTCTTTAGCACGATAACAATTTCATGGCAAAAATTGGCCTGTAAAATTAAAGACATCTGTGAAATGGTTCTAAATGTCTCCTCTGCCGTGATAGAGAGAGAGAGAGAGAGAGAGAGAGAGAGAGAGAGAGAGAGAGAGAGAGAGAGAGAGAGAGAGAGAGAGAGAGAGAGAGAGAGAGATAGAGGCAGAGAGAGAGAGAGAGATAGAGGCAGAGAGAGAGAGAGAGAGAGAGAGAGAGAGAGTGAGGGAGGGAGAGAGAGAGAGAGAGAGAGAGTGTGAGAGGGGGAGAGAGAGATAGAGGCAGGGAGACACACACACACACACAGAGAGAGAGGGGGAGAGAGAAAGAGATAGAGGCAGAGAGACACACAGAGAGAGAGAGAGAGAGAGAGAGAGAGAGAGAGCAAGAGGGGTGGAGAGAGAGAGAGAGAGAGAGAGAGAGAGGCAGAGAGACACACACAGAGAGAGGGAGAGGTAGAGAGAGAGAGAGAGAGCAAGAGGGGTGGAGAGAGAGGCAGAGAGAGAGAGAGAGAGAGAGGCAGAGAGACACACACAGAGAGAGGGAGAGGTAGAGAGAGAGAGAGAGAGCAAGAGGGGAGGAGAGAGAGGTAGAGAGAGAGAGAGAGAGCAAGAGGGGTGGAGAGAGAGGCAGAGAGAGAGAGAGAGAGAGAGAGAGGCAGAGAGAGAGAGAGAGAGAGGCAGAGAGACACACACAGAGAGAGGGAGAGGTAGAGAGAGAGAGAGAGCAAGAGGGGTGGAGAGAGAGGCAGAGAGAGAGGTAGAGAGAGAGAGAGAGCAAGAGGGGTGGAGAGAGAGGCAGAGAGAGAGAGAGAGAGAGAGAGAGAGAGAGAGAGAGGCAGAGAGACACACACAGAGAGAGAGAGAGGTAGAGAGAGAGAGAGAGAGAGAGAGCAAGAGGGGTGGAGAGAGAGGCAGAGAGAGAGGTAGAGAGAGAGCGAGAGGGGTAGAGAGAGAGAGGTAGAGAGAGAGGCAGTGAGGTAGAGAGAGAGAGAGGGACAACAGATCGATGCTGGATCTAATGGTCCTCTTTCTATCTCCCTTTTTTGTCAGCCTGATTCCATTTACTCACCTTTTCATTTATCCTCTATTTTCTTTTCTTTTCTTTTGACTCTCTCTCTCTCTCTCTCTCTCTCTCTCTCTCTCTCTCTCTCTCTCTCTCTGTGCAGACCAAGGCCAGCGCTTCAGTGACTCTGAATTCAGGATTATAATATGGCCCGTCGATGAACTGGACGTTTGGATGGCTGTGCTATTCGGCCCACGATGAATAGACTGTGATTATCTTTAATGACGCATGGATTCCATTAAAACATTCATAGCACACTTGGTGGCACGAGTTATTGTAATAACTTTGTGGCGTGAGCGAGAGAGCAAGAGACCGAGCGAAAGAGAGAGAGAGAGAGAGAGAGAGAAAACAGCATATCATAGCACATCTTTAATATTAAGCACTTTGCAATGGCTTTTCCAACTCGCATCAGAACAGTCCAAAAACACCCTTTCTACCCTATTATAATCATCTCAGGCTCTCCGTCTAAAATGTCTGACGCTCATTATTATGCACAATTTCTGTGTAATTGTGGCATTCTTTTAAATGTAGTTCATATCTATCTATCTATCTATCTATCTATCTATCTATCTATCTATCTATCTATCTATCTATCTATCTATCTATCTATCCATCCATCCATCTCTGTAGACTGACCCATAACAGCCCACTTGACTTGGCACTCCAGATGCATGAATGTACAATGTGTAAAATATTTCACAAGAGTATTCGGGGCTTAAACGTACGGTTAAGCTCTGTAGTCGGACTTAAACAGAACATTTGTTATTTTCTCGCGTAGTTTTATTTCTTTCTGCAAAATGCTGCTTTCAAACCTATAGTTACGTCTACATCTCCATCTACTTGCCGGTGCTCCTGTGCAGAAAATAACAGCACTGAGCTGCTTACTGTGTGGTCCGGCTCGGTCGGAGGCATTTGTAAGAGGATCTCTGACCATTCTCTTTTTTTTTCCCAAGTCATAGATGTGTATGTCGTACACTTTGTGCATACGGATGCCCCTCTTCCAGTCAGTCCACATGTTTTCAGTAGAGATGAGATTTCGTGCCCTTGAATCATGTGTCATTATTATTATTACACTGAAAGATTGGTTTATTAACCTCCTGACTGAGGTAACCAATTATGGGGTTGAAATTCCCTCATACTTAGTGTCGCTATAGATCTTTACCATATCTCCTGGACCACCAGCCAGAAAACGGCCCCAAATCATCCCTGGTCCTTCTCTATATTGAACCCGGATTCATCCGGATTCATCTGACCACAAGACGTGATTCCATCTGTAGTTACAGTGCTGCTTGTTAAGCTAATCGTCGGTTGCGGTCATGGGAGGTTTTAGTATTGGAAAAATTCCAAACAGGTTGCTGTAACGGAAGTGGCGTCTCATTGGATCAACTCTGGGTTGTTTTCCCTTCACTGGAGATGGGGATAGTATTAGACATGTAGGAACTACTCACAAGTATGTTGTTGACTGATACTTTGGGCCTCTTGGCTCCAGTGAAGGGAGACTGTAATGCTAGAGCAAACAGACATTCTACACTATTGTGCACGTTCAATTTTATGGCATGAGTTTGAAGAAGGTCCACATATGGGTGTGATGGTCGGGTGTGAAAACTTCCGGTTGAAGAGCAAGAAACTATTTTGTGGGAATGTGAAGTTATCTTTGTTACTTTGGCTAAATTTGGTGTGTGTGTGTGTGTGTGTGTGCTGGACTTTATGACTCTGTTAATGATGATCCGCTGTTTACAGATGCTTTACACATTTCACACCGACACTCGATCCTGCACCTGACCGGCCGGCTGGGAGTGCTTGACATACGAGGCGTTGGCAAAAAAAAATATACAACTTGTCGACTGCTCCATTCATAATGCAGAAACATCTGGCCAGCTAGGGGAGGAAAAGAGAGAAGAAAAACAGTGAGGTTCATTGAGAAAGGTAGAGGCCAGCTGTGAGATGAAGCAGCAGGCGAAGGTGGCTGTTCAGAAAGAGCGCTAGTGGAAAAAAGAAGTGCTTGGTTGTGAAAAATTTTTTTCATTAATTTTTTTTTTTTTTCCCTCCTGAGGAGGGAGGTGACGTGATGTCATGTTTTCACCGACTGTTAGGTAAACGCGCAAAGGGCTCGAGGAGGTCGTGAAAAGTCTGCCACGTCTCAACGCAGATCAGCCGAGACGTGCGGATTTTATAAAGTCGTGACTGTAAGGTTGTGGAATGAGCTTGGGAACAGCATCCAATCAACACAAAGATTGGATATAAAAGAGGCTGATGCAAACCTGAAAGAGAAATGCATTAAAAGGTTATGAGAATAAAATGGGAAAACTGCTGAGGTGAAGGGATGTGGATTCAAAGCAAATGAAAACAGCAAGAAATGTGCTTGTGTATGCTAACAGCAGCCCGTTCTATACGAGGTTAAGGAGACATTGCATGCCCTTGGTATTATAAGGTTTCCAGTTAACCCAGACGTGACCTTATATAATAGGAAGGTCACGACATGTTGACACACAATTTCAGGGACCACCCGGGGACCTTTTTTATTTTATTTATTTATTCATATATATATTTTTTTGGTCCGGAAATCCGTTTTAACGATCCACATTTTTGCATTAAAACAGTTTCTGCGCAAAAAAACAGCACCGTCGGCTTCCCCTTTCTCCTGTGCAAAAGTTTACCCCCCCCCCCCCCCCCCCCCCCCCCGGCTCTTAATGTGTCGCGTTGCCTTCTTGAGCACCGGTGAACGTTTGCACCTTTTTGGAATAGTCGTGTACGAGTCCCTCGGTCGTCCTCGGTGTGAAAAGACGGATCTCATCATCATACAGTCACTGCTGAAAAGGGGTCAGATGTGCAGGAGGAGGAATTTTAGATCATTACTTCTCACAACACGGCTATTACAGTTCAATATTTAATTCAGTTCAAGTCAGTATTTCCATGAGTTCTTGCATGACCAACCTGAATAGCATCTGAAATGGGCTGAGGTCTGAACTCTGACTTTCTCGTTATTAAATATAAATGCTTTTTTCACTTAGTCGCTAGAGTTCACTCGGAATGGTGCAATTTATTTTTTTTTTATAATAATAATAAAAAGGAATGACCAGAGTGCTTTGAGTTGATAGAAAGCTACAGTCGCGCATTCTGAGATGCTTTTCAGCTCACCACTTATGTAAAGCGTGACTATTTGAGTTACCATTACCATCCTGTAATCTCAAACTAGACTGCTGTGTGCGAAAATGCCGTTAAGTGATCAGTAACTGAACCTTTTTAAAGCATTTTAAGCATTATGCTGAGGCAACATGATTGGCTGTTGGCTGGTGAGTGTACATTTTAGATTATCTCCCATCTTTTTCTCATCCCAGATATAACCTTATAATACTAATATGATGTTTGTTCAGGATCATGGAAGTCATTTATAGTTTGATCTGTGTATATATAGACTAAGTGAGGAGGCTCTCACACTTTCTCACATGGTTTTTATCGCAAGTGTCTCTATCCCTTTAGAAAATTGCCTTCAGAGACCGACCCTTCGGATGATTAGCAGCTAATGCCTTGCAGGATTTGCTTCGATCGATGGCCGACTGGTACGGTTGTGTCCCCTCCCATTTCTCTCAGCCATTTAAGAAGCCACATGGCTTCCTCCATCTGTTCAGCTCCAATCGACGCTACTATCTCTAGGGGGGCAATCAGAAAAGGGCTCAAGGCCAGCATTTGCTTCAGTGCAAGCAATGTAGAAATTAGCATCCATCTTTTTTTTAAGACGGATACACTTCAGCTAATCGTAATTCCAGGGCAAACCAGTCAATAGGTCCCAACAGATTACAGTGAGATGTTTTTCATACATAAAACCGCCCAAATTCTAAACACCCACTGTGTTCAAAACGGCAGCCTACTTAGTATTCCCTGTATTAGCTAATAAGCAGCACCATACAGCAAACCAATACAGGATATTGAATTGATAATATCCAATACTGGATTAGGTTCACTTCATTTCAAAAGTAAAATCTCTACTTTCTATTCACTACATTTTCATGCATCACTACATTATAATCTAGGGCTGTAACTAACGATCATTTTCATAATCGATTAATCGAAAGGGCTGGGGGGGAGGGGGCAAACTTTCAGTACCATTTCCCCCCCCCCATTTATTTAAAATAAAACCCACAAACTGAGTGTTACAAATAGAAACACTCTTTGATATAAAACTTATGAAATGATCAAACTTATAGACGGTAAACTGAAGAAATTAATTTTCCTCGACTCTGGGTATCTACTAAAGTTAGCGGCCTTGCGTTACGTGCGTTTGAGGTCATGAGCCGTGGACTGGGAAACGGCTTATACGTAAAAAAAAAACAAAAACGCTAGTGTTCCATTTGAGACGATATTACCTTTCTAAAATTCCTTCACTAGACGGTAGAGTACACAGTGCATAGTGTAAGTGTAGCTATAGTATGCCATTTGGGACAGAACTTTAGTATTCACTCTCCGATGCGTGTTTTCGGAACCGAAGTAACGTAATGAGTAAACGTACAGACCGACTAATCGATAACGAGATTCGTTTCCAACGATTTCTGTAATCGATTGTTATCGATTAGTTGCTGCATCTCTACTATAATCATATATTTGCTTAGTTATAAGGTACTTTTTTTTTTTTTAGCGTCAGAGAGCAAAGATCTAAACTTTGACAGATTTGACTGCAAGAATGAGACCTAATACTATCAAAGTGATCTAGCAGTTGGGATGTACATTTTCCATTTATTATCACAGTGTATGTTGTGTCAGTTAGCTGTTAGCATTCGGCTTGTTTGTATGGTCCGAGCTATCACGCTAGCTAACTTTTGAGAGATTAGGAATAAAGCCGGTTTTTAGTTAGCCTTGGCTAATTTTTTCTCATATTTCTTGGGAGAGGAAGGAAGATGCATGGATTTACCAATAGGAACTAAAATCTTTTTCTTTTTGTGACGTACGTTGTACTTTTCTACTTCAACTTGGGCACTCAGGATAGAGCTCTTTACTATCCAAATAGCAGTATGAAGACTGTTTGTAAACTAGATTATCAGTAATAATCCCAATCTAGCACTCATGACCATTTAATCTAGAACCTCAGGGCAGTAAAGCCAGTTTTGGTGCATTTGAGCTGCAATTAAATTCTGGTCAGTAGATCTCCAAAAGTCATGACTGTAATACAGTGTGTTCAACCAAATATGTACTAAAATAAGAAGAGAACGTGGCAGGTGTTCCCATGTAGGGAGTTTTATTTTGATGGATGAGGTGAGAAACGGGCTGAAACAATTCCTGGGTTTGTATTTCCCATGCTTCCTGAAGTGTGGCTTTCTTCCCGATCAGAGATTAGCGTCAGGATAGCAGATCCAACCACTGCAGGAATGGATGGTGAAGGGGGGGTTACATATGAAATCAATAAGCATGCTAAGTTCCTCCAAGAATGGAATATGAAATTAAGATGAGGCTCTGGGGATTGTTTTTAATTTTAATTTGGTCCAGCTGAGCTTGTGTTTACCCAAACTGTGCATGCTAGCACGAGATCTAAGCTAGTTAACTAAGCTAGCTATTTTTCATCATGTTCGCTTTGCCAACATCGTAATATGTATATTATATTGTACACATGTTGTGGTAAATTTGGTACAGTTTACCTCACCGTGCTTATCCAAAACCAACACTGTGCAAGCTAGCATTCGGACTATGCTAGTTACTGTGTTTTGATTTACGTTAGCTTGGCCTAAAGTACCATGTATATTATTTCTGCACCCATTTTAGAATTTGTTTACATTTTGAACAGCTGTACTGTCAGTGTTCATCACAGTTGACACTGTGCATGCTAGCATTAGGATTAAGCTAACCTCTGTTTCCCTTACGTTACCTTTGCGTAAATAGTAATGTGTTTATTATTATTTTTGACCAATTTCTTTTGGTATGGTGGTACTGTCAGTGTTCATCCAGAACTGACACTGTGCATGCTAGCATAAGGGCTAGGATAGGTACGGTGTTTTTATTACGTTAGATGGAAATTTTTTTTAGACTACTGTTTAAATTTGAGTTTAAATCCGACACGAACACTGCGCACACTCGCACCAGAGCAAACCTAGTTGCAGTGTTTATCTATGTTATCTTGACCTAAATAATATTGCGTATACGTGTGTCATGCGTCCCGATTATCCCAAAGAATAGTCCTAAACTCCGAGTTCATCCCAAACTGATACTGCACACTATACCGTCAGAGCTACGCCAGTGTTTTCAGTACACGAGTTTGGCCTACATAGTAACACAAGCTTGATTTTCCTCACATATTAAAATACTCCCTGCATTTCAATTTGGTTCATCTGGATTCAAGGAATGCATTCAGAACAGCTCGTGCTCGTGTCAGGGCTCGGTTAGTTACCGTGTTTTCATTACGATAACTCGGCCTAAATAGTAACGTGTGTATTATTTTTCCTCTTTTAAAACCCTGCTGTAAATGTTTATCGAGCTGAATCATGCTCTAGCCTTGGGGAGAGCAGAGCCTGCAGGCGCGAGAGGACGGCATCTGGAAGGAATGAACACACGCACACCAGTGTATTTAGGGGATCCAAAGGAAGTGAACCCCATGTGTAGAAACGGAATCGGAGCTTGTGTGTGAAGGAGAACGAGAATTTGTATTTCTTTCCGTTTTATACATTACCTCATCATATGATTGATTCGCAGCACCGCACCTGCGAATACTGTACATACTTTCCTTGCTCCAAACACATTTATCAGCCTCAAGCATCAAGCCAACTTTCCTCCCAAAGCCAAGATTTCTGCTTTGGGAGGAAAGGTTAAGCCCTTTTTTTTTTTTTTTTTTGGTGACCTTTTTGATCCCTGTTTGTGTATTTGTAATAGTAATAGTCTTTTTTTAAAATGTTTTATTTATTTATTGTGATTTAATTGTACAATAAAATGCATTTAAACTGATTTTCAAATGATTTGATTGCATATTTATTTATATAAACCAGAATATGAACTAGTTTTCTCCGGGATTCGCGCACACAAACACATTTCTATCCTTATTTGAAGCAGAGGTGCCCAAGTCTGGTCTTATTAGGGGTCCAAGCACTCAAAATGCAGAACTTCTTTTAGAGGATTTTTAAATCTTGGAAAGTGTATTTCTAAAAAATAATAATAATAATAATAATAATGAAAAAGTCACAAGTCTAGAAAAAGATTAAGTATGTTTTTAAATCTCTACTTAAAAATAGTTTCTGGGCTAGCATTCCTAATGTTTTTCGGTAACCCTGCGTAAGTTGACCTGAAATGTTTGAAATGGGTTATACTGCTTCATGATCTCAGCAAGACGCACAGGAACGTTAACCACTCGGAGTTTTAAATGTTGTGAACTTTAACAGGCAAGCAGTGTAGCTTGGTTGGAGAAATAAGACTGGAGTAATGTTCCAGTGGTTTCTCAGCATCCTATAAGATTAGCATATTTCTTATTTTGGTTTCTCAGATGATAACAAGCAGTTAAGGAGATGTTCGTTCCATAGGGATTAAATGGCGAACCAAAATCTAGGGATACACCAAACTGTTGGTTTTACAGAAACCTGTCAATCTCCAGTGAGAAATCAAATCCACGAACTTTTACCTTGTAGCCTTAATACTCAACATTAGATGGGAATAATATGTTCACAGTTAGTCCATATATTAATATTGTTTCTTTTATGCATACAGCTTTTTATATTATACAATTTATCCATTAAGTAAAACGTACTGCTGTTGATTACGGACTAAATACTCACTATGCAAAACCTGCACCTCTTGGGATTATAGAGGAAACTGTTTGACTTGCACCCCCACCATTAAAATGGTCTGCTAATTTAACATACAAATCTATTTTCCTGACTTATATTAAACTTCAAAATGGCCACTTGAAGCACAGCCTCCACCTTGCTGATCGACGTAATCAGTTGTACTTTTTAAAATGACGTTTCTGGCAGTTTCATGGTCCGGTTTTGATTTCTCTAACGCAAGCGTTGTTGTAATGTACTATGGCTGTACAATGGGCTGCCTGTGAAATTGGATATAGTGCGTAAACCAGTTCAAATATTTTCGTTAAAGATCATTAGTTCCACTACATGGACTTATAAATATATTTCATCAAAAGATCTTGATTGTTAAACAAATATTTCAAAACCCCCAGTTGCTGAAATAGTCCAAGAGCAATATTTTAGTCTAGCAGCCTGATTGTGAAAACAACCGGCTTTAATGTTCTCTCAGCTGAAGTTTATTCAAAGAGATCGTTCAGTATTCTTTAATTAGATTTTTTTATTATTATTATTATTATTATTATTCATATCTAAAACCATTATGATTCTAGTAAAGCAGAGTAATATTTTTGCTGGTTGCATGGAATACACCACCACAAGACAAACATGGCGTCTTCCTTTTGTGTTTCTTGGTATTTTGGTTTTCCTGTTAATTCATGAGATATTCACTGGAACTATATATCTTTACTATGTGAATTGGGCAGAACAGTGGTGCAGTGGGTAGCCATGCCGTCTCATAGCTCCAGGGGTTTTAGATCGATTCGGAGCTCGGGTTATTCTCTGTGCAGAGTTTCCATATCGGTTTCCCAGGTAGATGGAACGTTTATGCTAAATTTCCCCTAGGTGTGATGGACTGGTGTCCTATCCAGGGTGTAGATCAGGAAAGAACCATAGCCCGATCTGGGTGGCCATTTGAAATCGGTAATTATGGGAACCTAAAAGCCAAGCAAAACAAACGAACTGAAAGAAATCTGCAGACAAAACTATATGTTTTAAGTGCCATGGAATGAGGAGAGCGGTGAAGCCCGTGTGGTTTGAAATCTCTCCAATAGTCCGCTATATATATATATATATATGTATGAATCTCAGACTTCTCAAATTCACTCTTCTGACGCTTACCAACTGGTAGGTTATATACATCATAGAGCTGGCTTTACATTTGAGGCAATAACAGGGCTTTCCACTATGCGCTTCTCAAAACTGAGATCCAAGACTGAGACATTTTGAAACGCTTTTAACAGGAAGAGCCAGACTTCGAGTTGGCTCGTATAAGCAGTCAACTCATTCTTCATGTCACCCATGAGGTGAAAAAGGGTGAATACGTTACCGTTTGGTAGATTCGGATGAAAGATCCTAGCGATGCAAGGAGTAGAAGGGGTCACTTTCGGCTTATGTCTGAAATATAGTTCGAACATTATGACTGTTTTGATAATAAATTGGATAAATCTAAAGCCCCACTGAACCTGATTTGCAAATGATTTTGATTGTTGTCACAGTAACGTTACTGGATTTTTAAAAAAATTAGTAACGTGAACGCACTATTCGGACTTCTACCACAGTACGGTTGAATGCTCGATTCTGATTGGTCAGAAGGTGAGCGTTATTATTGTCTAACCGCACAAGTTATTCCGGGAGTAACGCGAATGTTAATATTAATCCTTGTCATTCTGATAGGTTATTGTGTATATATTATTGTATATTGTTTTCTATAGTAACCGCTCATACACAGGGACTTGTACGGCAGATGCTCCACATTAATAATAAATGGATTTAAAAAAACAAAAAAAGTAAGCAATTCTTATAATCGATGATGTGATGAAGTCTTTTGGAAGAGGTCTTGGTTGTAAGCACTCTCGGTCTCGATACTGCTTTCTTTTTTCCTCCGTTTTCTCATGACAAGCTACACTTTGTGTACATGTGTGGGTCTGTGAAAGAGAAAGAGAGGATAGTAAGAGAGAAAAAAACGTTTATTGCAGCTGTAACGGAGGTGAGAACAGAAACTAACTTCCACAACATCAAATCTAACTCTAAACCTTTCAAAAGTGTGACGTGTCGCTCGTTAATAAATCAAACATTGTTGGCAAATCGCTGTGGTATAAGCGGAATAACACACTCCAGACTGTGCTGTTACACAAAAATGATGCCCCCCCCCCCCCGGTATGTACGGTCTGTCGTGTGTTATTCCTTACTGAACAGATGTGTTCTAAGTAGTTACAAACACCGAGATGAATTTTTGAGAAAGCTTCCCATCCCATCTGGTTCAGACTAGACGTGTGTGTTGGGACTGGAATCCCTCAGGACAAATAAGTCACGCAGATGGGAGGGGTTTCATGTGGGTAAGCATTGAGGTTTAAGTTAGCCGACTAGTTTGTTTATATCTTGGGAAACCGAGCCAACTGAATATGTCAGAAAACGCTGCGGACAGGTAAAAAACGAAAACAAATAAAGTATACAGGGAGGAAAAAAAAAATGATCCACCAGTTTAGGCCACGCCCACTTTTGATTTAAATCCGAATACAGATAGAGAGATGAATATTTGGAGCGCTAAACATATACTTATTGTATCACAGTATCGCATCCATAATTGTTCATTTCGGAGTCCGTTCTTGACTTTTTATTCATCCTTGAATTTAGATCCTTTTGATGTGAATCGGATCGTTCTGATTTTACGGTTACGTCGCGTTTACATTTATGGCATTTTGGCAGATGCACTTATCCGGAGCAACTTTCGGTTATCTCACTCATACAGCTGTTGAGTCTTAAGGGCCGTCTTCAAGGGTCCAGCAGTTAGAATTCCTCCTGATCAAACTCACCCATTCACGTCGAAGATATCATGATGGGTGGAGTTAGGGACTGTAACTTTTCCAATGATTTCGTCAATTCATTTATTCATCTTAACTAAGCACTTTAACCTGGTCCTGACCATTGTAGATCTGGAGCGTATCCCGGGAACACTGACCACCGTTCACATGCTCATTCACACCTAGGGTGTGCAATTTATCTTGGCCAGTTCACCTACTGGCATGATTTTGGGAGGTGGGTTAAAACCGGGGAGCGCTGAGAAAATGCGGTGAGAACGGGGACCCTGGAGCTGTGATGTGGCACTGCACCTGCTGTACCACTGTGCCATCTCTAATGATGTACTTCGTATGCATTTTAATGGCGTCCTCTCTCTTTTTTTTTTTTTTTTTTTTTTCGAATTCAACGAATATTAAGAAGGGTGGCTCAAAAGTGTGTGTTCCTGTATTTATGTGTAATAGTTTTATGCCTGTGGCTACACAATGAAACCTGGTAATATAAGACTCAACCCTAATGGTTTCATAATAGTAACCGTGAGTTATGGATAGTAGAAGGATTTGTTTTAGCGATCTCTCTTTCAATATCGCAAAAAGCCATCAGTGCATGCAGGTGAGAGGAAAAAGGGAGGGGATAAATGAGCTAAGCGACTCCAGTGCGTTGTGAGAAAGCACAGCAGGAAAATTAGAATAAATCAGTTAGCTCTAAAACCCAGGAGGTTAAATAAGGTAACAGGCTGTATATTACCGCACAGTGAAATAACACTCAGCGAGTGTGAAATTGCAGTCGTCTCCAGGATTCCAGCTAGCGCTTTATTGTTATATGTCGGGCGTGAAAAGTGGAAAGTGTGAACGGTTATATGAACCTGGAAGAAACCGCTAGTGCTAATTTGATCGCCTTTTCTTGTCGATTTATTTACGACCTGTTTGGGTGAACTCTGCAGGCCGCAGACACTCTTGACGGCGATAATCTAAAGGTCGATCTCGAGAGCATCATGAATCTGAATTAATACCCCTGACTCATTTCTCCTTATGAGGAGGTTTTATACTCGAGCAATTATTCCTTCACCTTCTCTCATCCGTCTCTCTCTCTCTGTCCACTAGCGTTGTTTGTCCGGATGGTCTACTAATCGTTTTTCTCTGGGTCTCCATCTCCAAACTGCAGGGAACCATTATTCTTCCCGAGGTCCCTTTTAACGCTCAAAAACTGACGTTAATTACAGCACTTAGAGCGGCTTTAATTACACTCAATTATGCTTCTCGTTTAATAACAAGTGGCCTGAGCTTATAGGTAGATTGATAGTTTGATAGATTGGCGAGAACATCCTTTTGTGTGCGTCCCAAAATTAACGTGGTAATTATGGCATTTCTGAGGCTCTCGGAATAGAAGGGGTTGGTCTCCAAAGCCAGCAGCAGACCGTCAAACAAAGAGGGAGGTGGCAGGTCTGGGTGGCCATTTCAATTCGAGAATAATAGAAATCTGAACGCCAAGGAAAACGCAGGAGCTGCAGGAAATCCTGTAAGTCTGAGAGCCGTGGAATGCAGGAGAGGGGAGGCTGAAGTCAGTGTGGTCAGGAATCTGTCCCGGAGTATAGATTCATTTCAGACCTCCGTTATTCTTCGTCTCGTTGCTTGCACAACCACATGTGTAGGTGTAGGAAAAGCTGGCTTTTACCTTAATGAAAATATTGGAGTTTTCCATTCTGCACCTCAAACCACACAAGACCAAAGAATCGTTGTGGTTTTCACGGAGAGGCATTTGTATATAAGTGTCATTCTTTTATATTCAATGGGCTGTCGTACAAATCACGTATCAAATGGTTATGCGATTTGAATCGTTTTTTTTTTTTTTTTCCATAAAGGGAAAGCGATGATTTTCTGGATTTAATTCATTTGTCCGAGGATATTTATCCATAGCTATTTACATGAGAATACTACAAGGATACAGTCCAATTACAACTAGAGCTGAGAAGTTGAGCTTCGAGGGTCTTGCTAAAAAGCCCGTCCCTTGGGATTTGAACTCGTTCCTTATCGCAAATCCTGAACTACTGTAGTGAGCTAACACTCCCCCAAAATGTGCAAATAGTTTGGATCTTAACCTACTCCTTAAATGCTACTGATGCACCAAAGTCGGTGTCAATCACGCCAAAGTCTAGAGCCATCTGTCAGAGTTTGAACTCAAAATACAGTTCACGCTTCTCGTCCACCGATTATGTTCTAGGTTAAGTTGCAATTTTAGGGGGGAAAAAAACCCAACATGTTCTAGTTTCATAAGAATCCATTGGTTTTAAGGTTCCACCCAGGGTTCCTAAGATAAAAGAAAGAATCATTTAAGGCACAGGTACCCCGTTCTGGTCCTGGAGTATTTTAGTTCTGCACATTTTAGCACTTTCTGTACTTGCTCAAGTATACTGTAGGTAGATTATCACTAATTAAAGATTAAGATTATAACATTCTGCAGTTTAGAATGTTTAGCTCCAACCTGGGGTGGCCACCATGGGATGGGTAGCACATTTATTTATTTATTTTTTTATAGTTCTGAGGTTCCTCCAAGCTTCTTAGGTTAGATTAAAACATCGTGCTGTTTATCATACCTGGATTTATTATTATTATTTTTTTTAAAGACCACATATCTTCTTCTAGCCGGATGTTTGCTTTGCCTTTTCTGAAGGATGAAACTACGGTGCCGTAGCATCAAATTCTGCATTACTAATAACAAGTGTCCGTGTTTCAGCATGTTTGCCAGATAATGTCTGACAAGACCATGTAGGCTATTTTTTTTACTCCAGTTGCTCTAGAAACAAACCCTGACGTATTATTTCGTTTATATTCAAGTGCAGTCTGAGATGTTTTGTAATGAATTGGCAAGGTTTAAACTCCGATTGGATTCAATCGCCAATCCAATCTGGAAACTCTTATTTCTACATGGCGGTCTCCTGAACAAGTGCACACATGCCTTATACCAGTCCTAATTGCTTTGACGTGACAAAATCCTGGTACACCCACAGCAACATGTTGCGTAAATTCAATCCTTAAATAAGGATTGAATTAGAATAGACTAAAGCATCTTTTTTTTTTTTTTACAGGGGAGATGGCATCCTCTTGCATCCTCATCAATGAAAGCCTTGTTTAGATGTGTCCTTGTAAAAAAATTAAATATATAAAAGCACCAAACAAGTTGCCAGAAATCACATGATCATTGAGGAATGCATTGAAATGAATAGCACTTGTTCCACAAATTTCATATTAAACAATGACCTATTAGGTCTGGGGTGGCCAGTGGGGTGGTCAATGATGTATCAAAGCTGGCCACGTCACTCCACCCTTGTAAAGAAGGGCTCTTAGCTTTCTAAAGTGGTCATACTTGGAAGTAAAATATTTCTGGGCTGGCCCCAACCCCCCAGTACCACCCTATAACCTGTAGAAAAGTTGTGCTACCTTCCCAAAGGGGCTTCCCACTGTGAAGCCTTCTTAGCCTTTTAAAGGGGTTCTACTTGGAACCATTCCTGAATGGAAAACTGATATTTCAAGGCAGGCCACTGCTTCAAATTCGAATCGAACAACGACTTATTAGTTTTGGGAGATCACTGGGGTGGTCAATAAATGTTCAAGGCTGGTCATGGTCACCCAATGCCAGCCCATATCTCAAAAGCTATTGACAAACCAAAGAACCATTTCTCAAAGAGATTAGTTTAGTCATTCATTTATTTATTTACTCGTTTTTTTCAATTAAACCTCTTTTCAGATACGTCCGTGTAAGTGAATCCGGTGTATTCAGTCTGGCTTGCGAAATGAACTCATCTATAGAAGCAGGGTTAATCATTAGACGAGTGAGTTTCTGTGGCCAATCCAGAGGCCTTTGTGTTGGAAATGGCATTTTCTCTGAATGAGCATGAATGACGCTTGTTAGAGGACTTTGTAATTATCTTATGAGTGCTGTTGGGTTTGATCACTCAGGATAACACCAGTGTGTGTAGGATGTTCTGTGCCAAGAATGGGGACTTCACTGGATGTTTAAAGCAGATACGGAACCGCAAGGTTCTTTGGCCTTTCGTAACATTTATTCGAAGTTTTTCCTCGAACATACTTTCCACACATCCTACATCCTTTATTGCATTTTCCACCAGTTTTCCCAAAACATGCTAAAGACACATTGTCGAGGGCCCTACAGGAATGCTAACAAGACCACAATCTCTCATAAAAGTCTTTAACATCATCTACATGCATTTTGCCAATTTCGAAATCCACCATAGACGCTTTGTTTGGGTGGTCGCAGTTCCAGCATTCACATGAGACTTTTTTTTTTTATTTTATTTTTTATTTATTTATTTTTTATTTCTGAGAAAACGATAGACTGCTCCCTGCACAATAACTTTGAAAATTATAGATAAGTTATAAAACTGCTGAGTTAGCGGCCACTGCGGTCGCGTTCAGTGCCGGGCTGTTGAATTTCAAAAAAACACAAAAGCATATGGGAAAAAGTAATAATTCCTAAAGCAAATACTCTACGGTATGTGGAGCTGAAAACCTCAAAATGAAGAAAAGAAAGAAAGAAGAAGAAGAAAAAAAAAAGACTTCGAAGCAGGGACCTTAAATTCAATTTAAAAAAAAATAAAAATACTGAAATAGGGAATTTTTCCTCAGAACATCGAGCGTGTGATAAACGCTGATATTAAAGCTCGCCTCGGTTTTTTGAGAATAACCGTGAGAAACATTTCGAGGAAAAAAAAAAAAAAAAACACTCGGAGAATCCGGCACAGCTGGCGAAAAGGACACACGTGGGAAAACTTGCAGTTCCTGTTAAGTGATACTGCTCAGCACTGGTTTCAGAGGAGGGAAACTATGCAATGATGTCACATGAATGATCTCAGTGTAAACCATAATTGCATCCAAGTCTTCATATTTATTTGACACTCAGCATTTCCCCTACAGACATGTAGCATTTAAAAAAAAAAAAAAATTAATTAATTTTTTACTTCTGAGCATATGAATTAAGTATTGCTGCAGGAAATATATTCTGAAAGAAGTGAACACCGTGACATGCTTGACCAATGAGCTCGTTTCTTTCAGCTCGTGAGCAGATCCTTTCTTTCTCCACACAATGGTCTTTCAATCACTTTTTTTTTTCTCTCTACATTTTTCACATTCCAAATGCTTTTCTACTATAGGAAAAACCCTAACGTTGTCTTTACTTAAACAATCAAGTAATCAGGACTAAACATTACTTAAAATGTTGCGTTCTGAACCCATAAATCAAAAATCTAAGGTTGTTTCTGGAAGGAGTCTCCAGTGTCAGTGTAACAGTCATGTTTTTTTTTAAATGAATTAAAAGTTGCAATTGGCAAATTGTTGTGGTGTAATAGTAATAATAATAATAATAATAATAATAATAATAATAAAACACCTTACGACCTGCAGTAATTGTAAAATAATCAACTTTCCGACACTCATCATGGTTATAAGAGCAGAAGGGACATGAATCTGGCAACCTGTTACTGAGATAATGCTTACAACAGAAGTTTGTACCTGAACTACAACCTCAAACAGTGGGTAAACAGATTTCTCCTCAAAGCAAGGTTTCATCAGTACTTCCTGAACCGATCCGGCTCGAGGAAGACTGGGAAAGACCGACAGTGATGTGACCTTAAACCGGGCGTCGGATTTCATAAAATCGGATTTTGTGCCATCTATGACGAACCGTCATCAACATAAGATTGGAAAAATAAGCAGTTTGGCGCAGAGATTGACCACAGCAGAATACTACGACTGCTCCAAGGTCACAGCGGGACATCAAAACCAAGGCAAATACGACATCATCCACAGAATTGCGAAATTATAGAAGTGTCTCTTCATGCGTTTTTTTTTTCTTTTTTCTTTCCAATACGGATGGAATGTCACACGTGGCAGTTTAATCTTTACTGCTTTTAATAAATGGATGTGTGGCAGCCTTGAGGCATTCCTTTTATCACGTATTTAAAGGGCGTTTATTGTGCCGTGAATACGTCAGTTTAATTTAATGCAAAATTTTGTCGAGAATTTACTCGCAGTCTAGTTCAGCAGGCTAATAAATTATTCGGGGGGGGAAAATAATGAAAATTCATTTCGCTTCGCTCTTTTCAATGGAACGTCGGCTTGTAGCGTGTGGAATTAATTCAAACTCGGTATCGTGATCGTAAAATCTGAAGTGTGGGCGTGTCACAAAGGCTTCCTGTTTTTATTTGTTTGTTTGTTTGTTTGTTTCAATGAAAGAATTAGTTTTCTATTAGAAAAGTGGCCAGGTAATGTTTTCCCAATCGTAGCCGGTCCAGTTTCGTCGATATAGCCTCAGATTCTTGTTCTTGGCTGACAGGAGTGGAGCGATTCTGCTGCTCCACCTGCAATATTGAACATGTCGTGCATTCTGAGATGCTTTTCTGCTCAACGCGGCTGTAAAGAGTGGTTCTTTGAGTTAGCATCGCCTTCCTGTCAGCTCAAACCGGTCTGGATATTCTCCTCTCTCATCAACAAGACATTTCCACTGCTCACTGGATGATTTCTTTTTTTGTTTTACACACCGTTCTGTTGTGTTAAAATCCCAGGAGATCATTCTCACACCAGTCTGTCTGGCACCAACCACCATATCATGGTCAAAGTCATCGAGGTCATATTGAGCTCTTGGCCTGTATCTGCATGATTTCGCGTAGTGTGCTGCTTCCACTTGATTGACAGATTGGATAATTGCATGAATACGTAATAATTGCATGCCACTTTAATGACCATGCAGTGCTGGCTGTAGCTTTTTTTTTGATTAATTTATTTTTTGTGTGCGAGTATGTGTGTCACCCTTTTCAGGGTACTAGGGGTACTCATTAGGGTTCTACTCATCATTCTGGATGATAGGATTTGTAGATTTGTATGACATGGGTGAAACGTTTAAACAGAATTCATCTCTATTCAATTGATTTCTCATTGTGTAATATAACATGTTCTTATGGCCTTGAGCAGGTGATTTTTTATTTATTTATTTATTCAAATCAATTACATTTTATTTATACAATTTAATTAATACTGTTTTAATTTTACAACAAAATTTTATTTATTAGCATGGAAATCCAGATGCATTAATGAGAATTGAAAAATATATATTATATATATATATATATAAAATCTTATTATTATTATTATTAGTAGTAGTATTTAATATTATTTAAATTTTTTTAATGAGCATATTATGCCCTATGCAGATTATAAAATAGGTTAGGATTTATAAAAAAAAATTTGATCTGAAACACGTGTTGTGGGCAATCCTTCTCCCTTTCCCTCTGCCTAATGACCCTCTTTTTTTTTTTTTTTCCCTTCTCCAGTCATTTCTCGTGGTCACTCGGCGCCACAATAACACTGCTCTCCAAACGGCCCCCGCACTGTCTGAAAACACACACGCTAGATATTCTTAAATCTTCCCAGTAGCAGACTGAGCAGGTGTTCAACAGCTCGGCTGTTCTCCCGGGTCTCTTAAACATTCCTGTTTTCCTCATCCATTTTTAATGTGCTGTGTGTGCATGAGTTGTGGCACAGTTACCCATGTCAGACCGTACAAAGTAATAAACTAAACTAATGAAAATGCCATAACAGTCAGAGTTGGAGTGCTGGCTTTTTTCCACCAGGGTGGAAACATTTTTGACAAGGAACACTATCTGCCATCTGGAGCTTTCCATTTTAGTGGTTCACCACAGCAAGCACCTGTACTGTATAAAGAGCAGAAATAATCGAATGTTATTCTTCGATGATGAACAGTAAAAATTACGGACGGGATTAGTTCATGGTTCAGCTAATTCAGGTAGGGGTAAGGATATGTGCAGATGTTCTACAGAGAAAGGCTAGCAAGCCAGTGTGGTTGTGTGTGCGTGTGCATGGGCCGCACGGTGGCTTAGTTAGCACGTCCGCCTCACACCTCCAGGGTCGGGGGTTCGATTCCCACCGTGGCCCTGCGTGTGCGGAGATTGCATGTACTCCGGTTTCCTCCCCCAGTCCAAAGACATGCATGGTAGGCTGATTGGTGTGTCCAAAGTGTCCGTAGTGTATGAATGTGTGTGTGTGAATGTGTGTATTTGTGCCCTGCGATGGATTGGCACCCTGTCCAGGGTGTACCCCGCCTTGTGCCCGATGCTCCCTGGGATAGACTCCAGGTTCCCCCGTGACCCTCAAAAAGTAAGCGGTATAGAAGGATGGATGTATGTTTAAAAAACAGGCATATATCGATCAGCCATAACATTAAAACCACTGACAGGTGTTGTGAATAACATTGATTATTTCATAGACGGCAAGTAAACAGACAGCTCTTAAAGTTGATGTGTTGAAAGCAGGAAAAATGGACAAGCGTAATCATCGGCGTGACTTTAACGAGGGTCCAATTGTGATGGCTAGATGACTGGGTCAGAGCATCTCCAAGACGGCAGGTACCACCTGTGTAAACATTATTTGTTTGAGACCAAGTACACCCTTTTATGGCAGCGGTATTCCCTAACGGCAGTGGCATCTTTGAGCAGGATCATGTACATTGTTCAGGAACGGTTAGAGGAACATGACAAAGAGTTCAAGGTGCTGACTTCGCCTCCAAATTCCCCAGATCATAATCCAGACAATCGTGCATCTCTCTCCGGTTTGATCCTGAGCTTGAGGTACTGTCTATGTGGAGTTTTGAATATCCTCCCCAGGTTTGAGCGTGTTTCGTCAGGGTTCTCTGGTGCCCATGGGTCTGCCGTGAATGGTGTCTCTCAGCCAGAGAAGGTTAAGGGCTCTACCCGAGGATCCGACAGTTCAGCAAATAGGCAGTGCTGGGATTTGAACTCTTGACCTTGTGATCAGTAGCCCAGACCTGTAACCAACTCCAGGTTGGTTATCAATCACAGGTTCTAGCTGGGAAAACTCAGTCTGACAAGGAAGTACTACTTAGTATGGTTTTACATTGACCTGTATGCTTTCCTCCAGTGGGACAGTCATAGAACTCTTAAGGGTTCTAGATTGAACCTTTCTTGAGGGTCCCCTATCCACTATATACTGCACTGTTGTTTGAGTTTGGCCATAATGGATGTAATTCCAGAATTTCAGTTCGCTCATGAAAACCCACAATGCAGTAGGTTAGTACCAATGGTGTATCTTGGAAAAATGTTTCCTCAAGGGTTACGTTTTTTGGCTTCCTAAAATATATCCACTCGGAACATTCTCTGAAAGGAAAACCCTTTGTTGTAGGGTCTGGTACTGAACCAGGACTAGGGAACAAAGCAAAGAACCCATAGGGAATAGGAAGTAAAGTGAGGTTTTAGGATAGCGGTGGTGGTACAGTTCTTGTTCCTTGTCCCCATAATTTGCTTATAAAGGGATCTAGCACGAATGATATGACTATATACCTTCTTACTAAATAGTACACGTGAGTATAGGTGAGTATAGCATGGAGTATAGGTGGAGATAGCGATCAGTCATTTTAGATTCATCTCCTCATGTCGTTAGCTTTAGCATTTGAACTTAATGCTGCCTCCTGTTTTTCTTGGCTTGTCAACAGAAATATGATCTCATGAATGAAACGTCCACATGCTGATAGGCTGCTTTGAGTAGAAATGGAGCGAGTGACCTGTATCATTTTCATTAGTAGAAGAGTGATATGGATAATGATTATGATACTAGTAATATGATCATAACAATAACGGTGCAGTGCTAAATATATTTCCCTGATTAGATCATCATAATGTGGTCAGGCTATTTCACTCCATAATGACTGTAAAATTAGGGGAAGGGATATTTAGAAATGGAAATGTACACACTCGTTTGTATTTATCCGACACCTTGGACCGTGACCTCCCTACAGACTGTCATTTTCCCAGCATGCTCCCACCAAAGGGAATGACTGACTCTCCCAAACAGCGCTAGCTGACACGGTAACTAAGCAAAACAGAATTGTTTGGAATGACCTCATGGCGGTTTGGCCCAACCCAGCGTCCAAAAACGAGGGACGGAGAAACAAGCGTGCAAAACAAGTGTGCTCCCAAAAACAACGAGCGGGTATTAGCATGTTAGCATTAGCCCAGAGGGTTCACTAGGTCCATTTGGACTTGAGGGTATGAGGGAATATTTCATGCCAGTCGATTTGGAGGGAACCGTACCGCTTGCGGACTTCACGCCGGTGCAGTTGAGGTCATTTCGATCAGAAACTTCCGAAAACCGTGCCAGCGCTAGCTCTTGGCTTGGTAATAAAGAGCGTGTTAAGCTTGCCCATTAAAAGTTTTATTTGCTGCTTTGTTGCTGTTGGCAAGCTTGTGTTGTTGCAGGAATGAACAGCAGACTGGCGTTTATAGTGCTTGCTGATTGGGGCTTTAGCGAATGGCAAAAATGAAGAATTTATGATTAGCACCTTTTGTTTGACTGCTAAAGGTTTGTTAAATCTTAGCCAGGGGTTAGCATCGTGTTTGAGACGAGCTTTAATGGTGAGAATTGTAATGTCTGAGGTTGAGCGTGAACATTTTTCAAATATGAGATTATAGTTTGGCTCTCAAGTGTAGATGCTATGATTTGAGATATAATGGTTGTCATGGCAATTAATCGGCTAACTGTAGGCAAAATCAGTTCATAAAAAGCTAATCGTGCTAACGGAGCAGGTTGAACGCGTTCTGTAGACATATCAAACACTTTCTGAGACTCACTTAAAAAGCTGTATTGTACAAATAAACATCTCACCGTTTAGTATGGGACATGCTATCATTAGCTCGGTGAGAACATGACCCTGAATATCCCGGGAGTTTTTCTGAGCCATAAAAGTGCTACTGTAAAACCTTAACAAAATAAAAATAAAGAATGCGTTCGATAGATGTCTGCTAATGGCTAGTTGGGTGCTAATGTAACATTTTGAATCGAGAGTTCAACAGTGCTGTAACACTCTCGTGATAATGGTTTGAACTTTATTCAACTATACGGGTAGACAAAAAAAAACAAGCAATAAACATTTCCCCCATTATAAGCGCATGAATTTTCTTTAGCCTTAGCCTTTTCTGTTCACCGACTCCACCGTCACCCGTGTTAATTGCAATAATTATGTATAATTGTGTGGCAGTGCGGTATGAATTGTATTCTTTTTTTTGTTGTTGTTGTTGCAGTAAATACAGGCAGCCTGCCCACAGTTTGTCAATCAGTGCGAGTCTGTGAGATCTATCTCCACCCTGCTGAAAACCCAAAATGGCTTATAATTACATAGTAATACATTCATACACATTTCAGCTCTTTTTTTGGGTGCAAATATTAGTGTTTTGGATGGTGTGCTATAGAAGGAGTGGACTAAAATGCTAACATTTAAAGTCCTGTGCACGGATACTAACGTAACAGGATTCGAAAGGGAAACGGATATATGGTATACAGTATGTCCAGAGCATGCAATATAAGAAACCGGTGTATTGTCTCAGCAGATGTTCCGGCCATTGAAACTTTGAAGGAAAGATGAGATGGCCAGTGTGCGTGTAGTCTGGGTAAGGTTTTGTAATTAAACGTTTACACAGCCATTTTATTCTCAACTTTCTCACCACTGGATGTTGGTAAGTTCGAAAAGCTCCACCTCCGCTAACCCTCCGTGTAGTATGAAGGCTGTGTATATTTACAGATATGATTCCCAGGGGGAATATTTCCTAGAAAAGAAATTTTACTCTATGCAGTCTTTCTTTAAATCACAGAGGTAAAATAGAGGGCATTTAAAATGGCATCTTTTTGTTGTTTGCGGCACGTTTTAGCAATGTAACTGAATTGTAATTGTGACGTACAGGATGTTGGTATTATTACATGAATAGAAGTTATTCCTTAGCCGGTAAAATTGTTTCCAGCAATTAGAACATCAATATTTACATCAAAGTCGAGAACAAACTTTGTGGCGAATTTCGATTTGTTGATACCGAGTCCAAAAGGTACGTATCTCGGTATTTACATGGGGAAAGTTACAGGTATTCGGAGTTGGGTTGTATGTAGTTGATACCTCCAAGGTGGGCAGGTTTTTCTTGCAAGTCCAAAAAAACGCACAGTAATAAGCAGACCTAAGAAGATTTAAAATGTAATAAATGATCAAAGGAATAACACGATGATATAAAAATGAGAAGATGGCAAGCACCGAAATAAACATCTAATACGTTACATTTTTTCAATTCACTTTTATCTGTGTAGCGCTTTTAACAACGGACATTTTCTCAAAGCGGCTTTACAGAAACATATAAACACAGGAGACAGATTTTACGTGTGCGGATTTCTCCCTATTGAGCGAGCCGGTGGCGACGGTGGCGAGGAAAAACTCCCTAAGATGATACGAGGAAGAAACCTTGAGAGGAACCCGACTCTGAAGGGAACCCGTCCTCATCTGGATAGTGTGAGAGTAAAAGAAAGTTCATTATGGTTTTTATATGAAGTCTAAGTGTATGTTCGCGATATATATTGTTGCACTAATTATTAGATTAGTGACTGGAAATGTGTTTATTTGAAACGAAATAATGGCTGCCCCCCTCATTACTCTGCAAATCTTAAAACAGCACTTGATCCAGCACGTCATATTATTATTGTGGTTACATCAAACTCTCAGACAGTGATGCTGGGTTTTATACAGCTTTTGATATTGCATAAGAAATGGGCTTAAGGCTAAGGTCAGAATCGCATGTAACTGAGCCATGCGTTCGATTTAGGAAAACTCTGCCCCACATGTGTAACTCTTGCGTAGCTTCAGAATAGTACTCAAGTCTATAGTTATAATCTTTATATATATATATATATATATATATAGGCCTGAATACAGATGTGTGTGATTTCAGTATTAAATCCTCACTATGTGTGCATACCTTAACCCTGAACAGAAATATTTTACCATGGGTAGAATTATTTTAGAAATATCTTACCACGGGTATCTGCACTGACTTTGCAATATGGAAGCTGCTTTAAGTGTTTATTAGTATATAATGTAGATTTTCATATGACTTTAATCAAAAACGAAACTTGCCAAAACTGCTGTTGCTACAAATCTTGTGGGCCGGGGTGGGCCGGGTTGTTTTATTCAGTCAAGATCTCTAGAGACTTCTATATTTTTCATTTGGCATTTCACTGATCAACTGTGGTTACACAAGTCTGCCTACAAGGCCTAGGTGTTTAAATATAGCTGGTTGAAATGGCAAAAAAAAAAAAAAAAGGGAAAAAAAAAAAAAAAAAGGATTACTCACTGGGTCACGCGTTGGATTAACTTTTCAGCCTTCTCCATTCAGCAAAGTTAGTTATCGAGTTATTTTTCTTCAATCTCTCGCACACCCACAGGCTTTCCGACGGGCTTTTAGAGCGGCTTCACGACCTACAGAAATGAATAGCAAGGCCAAACAAACGATTGCGTAAGAGCATTAGCGGCTCCTGCGAGCACAGTGGGGACTGTCGGACTCCTACTTTGAAAAACGACTCCTACTTTAAAAAAAAAAAAAAAAAAAAGACTCGTCTTTTGTCAAAGCTTTTAATACGAGCGTATCATCGTTAGACGCTGCCTTAATGGACACTGGTGGTGTAACGCAGATACAAGTCATTTCGCATCAGCATGGCTGCAGTTTATGAGAAAAGTCGATATTTGCTCTAAGAAGTTTCTGCCGTTTGAAGCGTTCGCTTGCAGAGAAGGATGTCACATGCCATAGAAAGTTAAAATCCATTTCATTATAGCAGGGATGTTAAAGTAATCTACAGCTGACAAACGACACCAGAGAGCGAGCGAGCGAGCGAGAGAGAGAGGCAAAACTGAGATGCCAGACTTTCTGTTCATCCCATTAGAAACATGAATAACCAAATGGATGAGGTAATGGTTTCAATTACTGCCCTTTGGTGAGAAACGCGACATCCTGCTGAGAAAAGACAATCTACTCATCAGGGGTCTGTACGGCGCTCACTGTAGGGCATAACGACAGTCAATGAAACTCTTTAATAAAACTCGCTTTATGACAGCAAACTTCTGCGTTGTAGAGCACAATCATCCGTTAAAGCGTGAGTTGTCTATTAGGATCCTGTCACGTGTTTGAGAACTTTCTGAGTGCGGATTAAAGGATAAATGCAGTCATGATGGCTTATGTGAACGGTGTGAAATAGAAACAAGCAACGCGGCGCTGTTTAATTCATGCCTTAATTCCTAAAATCGAGGGCGTCATTCTACGATGTAGCCCTCATTCACGCGCCTTTACCGACGTCCCTTCTCCACTTCACTTGAGATGATGAAGATTAACCAGTCATGGGTGGCTGGAGAGACTGAGTCAACAAAATGAGCAGGAATTACCATCACGCAAAACAACAAAACAAAACAAAGACCAACGTTCAAACGGAGTTCATGAGACGTTTCCATATGATCAGCCTACTCTCGTTCGGTCTCAAAATGTTCAAGCAGCCCTGAATTCATGAGCTATAATGCAATGTTGATGTGTCTCAATATGGCGGAACCCATGGCGCTTCCATTAGCGGTCAGCGCGAAGTGGAATTGCAGTGTAATTCTAGATGTACTCAGTTTATTCGTAGTAATTTACCGACACTTCAAAGGAACATTTTTGGCATCCCTGATTATTTTTGTCTTGTTTTTGCTACGTCTGCGTCTTCACGTTTAAGGAGAAGCTTGTCGGATACGTTCGTTAGTGGCTGAACAGATCGGGTCAACGTCGGATGTAGATTCCCTTTCGAACCAGAAAAACACGATGAACGAAGTGGTTTATGTAAATAAATGTAATTAGAGCAGTGCTTATTTTACACCTTCTATTTTATGATTTCTAATAAGGGTCCAATACTTTAAAACCTCCATATGTACAGGATAGCTAATTGGACTTCATCGCTAGCAAGGTAGCTAGTTAACACGCCAGCTACTGTAGCTAGCAAGCTAGCAGCAGTAGCAAAGGTAAAATGCTTAATCTAAAAAGAAAAAAAAAATCTTCTGTACTTTCACTTGTCTGTACATGATACAACTTTATTTATGATAATAAATGTCATTTGTTTACGATGTTTACACGAAGATTCTACGTGGTTCGTCTATTTCGATATTCACATCACAAGCTGTGAAAGGAAAGTTTAGCTAGCAAGATATGCTAAGTGTAATCAGAGTGTACTTTCAGCAGTATAGGATCGTTTCTTAGTAATTTACCAACACATCTGAGGGAAATGTTCATATACTCGTTGTGTTGGTATCGTTGTTTTAATTTAAAAAATTTTTTTTTAATCGCTGCTGTGCCTTTACTCTGAATAAAATACTTAAAATGGTTAGATGCTAGTTAGCTAAATACGAACCCTTAATCATGAAAGTTTAGGTTTCATCATCCATATTTTCCAGTTTTCTAGCAAAAGCACTGTTACGACGTCAATCACTTGAACCTTCTCTTGTGCAACACGTAGGACGTACTGTAGTTAATGGACACGGGGTTGGGAGGTATGCATTGATGACGTGTTGAAACAGGAAGGCTAACGGCGTTGCAGACATTTTAAAGGCAGAACATTAAAAAGGACCCCACAACAAAATAAATGAGATTTTCTGTAGAAAGTCAATCTTCTGTAGTCACAAAGCTCATTTTGAAGAATATATGAGAGACTCGTAATCGTGCTTTCCCACATACGGCCCAAGGAAATATCCGCCTCTTTCTTTTTCTTTTTTTTTTTTTTTTTTGGTTTCTTGACGTCTATTTCATTGTATTCCTCACCACTTGGCTCTTGCGTAGTTGGCCACGAATTCTTTTTGGGTTCCCACCAGTAGAACACAATCCGTGGTCGCTGATGCCAGCTGCCACGAAGCATTAACTCGTTCAGAACAAAAGGACAGAGCGAGATGAAGCGGCAAATTTGTTCTCATGTGTCAGCGCTATGCTTATACCAGAGGATTATGACCTTTGCGGTCTCGGCTGCTCTTGTTTTCATCTGCGGATTTCAAGAGACACAGAGCCGAGTGCGACGTGACACGCTGGATTAAGATGGCAGCTCGTTTCTGACGCTGACGAGCTCACTCTCTCGCTCACGGTCTCTGACAAAGTCATCAAGACGCCTGGTTTATTCCCCACAGAGAGATTTTTCTCTCGTCCTCCGTTTGTTTCGAATGCTCCATGTTGTCTAATGTTGATCCTCTGCTTTGTAAACATGTTGAAAAGTCATACTGCCACCTTATAGCAGTATAGTATATAGCACGCTGTACTGTATCTGCGTGGTCTTCTTTTAAGTGAATCCTTTAATAAGAATTTGTGCAAAGCCCTAAAATATTATCCTTTATTCAATTGGCAGATGCTTAAATAAAACCTATAAGTAGCATAATCCAGTCCAAGCACAGAGCTAAGCAATCTGGAGTTAGGCGTCTTGATCAAGAGAATAACATGGTGTCTGACAGTCCTGGGATTTAAACTCTCAACCTTCTGGTAAAAACAAAAAGGATCATCGTCTACGCTGGCGTTTCCGCCGTGTTTCAGAAACGATCTCGGTCCGCACTACACGACCGAATACGCATGTCACATGACCATTCATGAACACTGGGCATGCGCATACAAGTGTAAACAGGAAGTTGGTTGCTGGTCACCGACAGACACAACAAACCGGCGTTCCGTGTAGGGCTTACGCCACTTGAAATGAGATTTGTTGCCGGTCGCTCTAATCATAGCTCGCCTCTTGCACGTGTAGGCAGCTGCAGTATTATAAAATACAGAATTGAACTGCACAATGGCTGCTCGGGATGACGACCAGGCCAGCAAAGCTCGCGGTTCAGTCTCCGTGTTGTTGTGCATACGATCAAGGCAGCGTAATGGTCATATGAAAGGGGCTTGATGAATCAGGGAAGGATACACAATGATTCAGAAGACCCAAGTTTTCGTTTTGGTCCGTTTACACTGAAACGCAAGCCTTCTCGAACTAAAACGGGGTCTTCGGCGTTTCCAAGAGACTCCGTTTTCGACGGTCGAAAATGCCGGAGCAGTGTATGTAAAATGTGATATTATCAGTCTTCTCCATGCGGTACAGTAAGTCACCCTTTTTAAACAAATTGCAATACTGGACCTGAAGTAAGTAAGTACTTTGTGGCCACAAAATTGATTTTAAGAAGGTTAACTCTCCTTAATATGAAATTGTGTCCAGAAGAAACTTAACTCTTGGCTTCAATATATTAATTTGTGGTCACGCCATATTTTATATATATAAAAATAACCACCATGTCACCTCAGTGGCTCAGTACAATATAGCTTCCCTCATTTTATTACAGTGTTCAGCTACGTGGAGAAGTTTTGTTCATATTCATAAATTACAGCAATCATACTGGGTCCTAAATCACATCATTTATTAACCTTATTTTGGCTGAGTAGACCACCACTACTTAGGAACATTAGACTCATTTCAGAACCTCAGAAACCAAACAAGTCTATTAAGTAGAAATTGTGTATTTTTACACATTACATGTGTATTTTTGCAGAATTAGACATTGTGAAAGGTTTGATGTTTGACTTCGCATCCGCTTACACGCACCTGATTCCTACATCACTTCAGAATACCCGCATTTTTCCACAAGATTATGAAACGATGATTGTCTTAAAGCTAATTCGTGCCACAGAGCAATCAATTCGCTCTCATTTCCCAGCTTGTGTACGTCAAGAACATCTGTCTGCGCCTCTAAATCATCCTCGTTCCGGATGGTGAAATGAGAGGGACCCTTTTCCTCAATAGCCAGCCTCCTCGCTCACTTAACCTGAAATTTAGCCTGTGGTTTAGCTAAATAAACAGCACACACAATGCTTAATCAGAGACAGAGAGGGAGAGACGAGTGCCAGCCTGCAATGCACTGCAATGCAGATAGGGCCGTCGCTCCTTCAAATCAATCTGCAATTAGCATCCTTTCACTGCAGATGCTGTGTCTCTCGCACCCCCCCCCCCCCCCCCCCCCACAGACCCCGAAAAAAAAAAAAAAAAAAACTTTTTGCCTCATAGTTCTGGAAATGAATAGAGAGAGGGTAATATATGTGTGCCATTATAGACACAGCATCCTGTTCATTCACAGCACCTACTTGCACAACCCTGATAATGTTGGAATGTTGGTTTGGTCAAATTGTTCAAACGGAAACTCGTGAAATCTATGTTTTGACATGGAAACATGACTGGGAAATATCTCCGTCAAAATATGGACGGTTGCTAATCACTGAGGCTAACGATTTAGCCTTCATCTTGCTAGTACCTGGCTGTAAAGTGTTTTATATAAACAATATAAAAGTGTAGAGACTGTAAAAACAAGATAATCCTGTCAGAAATATCAACATTTCCCTCAGATATATTAGTAAATAAGCAAAAGACTATGTATATCTAAAATTACACTGCAATTACTAATAGCATTGACTGCTATCGTGACAGATCTAGTTAGCACATGGCTGTGAAGTGTTTTATTTATGTATATATACACACACACACCCAATGTAAAGGTGTAGAAACTGTAAAAACAATACAAACACATTAGAAATATCAACACTTTCATCAGATATGTATGTAAGTTACTAAGAAAAGACTCCACATGACTGAAATTACACTGTAATTACACTTGGCATCAACTGCTACCCCAAAGTCTTTGGAATATCAATATTTCCGTCAGATATGTCAGCAAATCAGTAAGAAAAAAACTGTGTACTGTGAATAACTAAAATGAAAAGGTAAAGACTCACATGACTCAGATTACACTGTAATTACGTTTAGCATCAACTAGAAAACAAGACAAACCTGTCAAGAATATCAATATTTTCCTCAGATATGTTGGTAAATTAATAAGAAAACACTCATTTCGACTAAAATGATACTGCAATTACACTTAGCATTGAGCGCTAACCCAACTTTCATGGAATACACCATACTGATAAACATCAATGTTGTTTCAATAACCGTAATATGGATTAGTCCAAAAAAATGTCCACTTCCATTGTGAATATGAAGAATTTACTGTTAATGAAGCATCGTCTTGTATTCGCAGTGAACGTGGCCGTATTTAAACACGGCAAATGACTCAAATCTGGATGGAGAAATAAAATCCCATCAGCAGGCAGTGAATGCTGGGAGCACGAAAGCAGTAAATGTAAGAAGTACATGAAGTATAATAGTGGACAATTACTCGTGTAGCTAATCTATGGAAGAAATATGTACTTAGTAGGGATGTGCCTTCTGCGTGATTTGAATATCTGAATATCCAGTTAATGAATGGCTATTCAGTGGAGTAATTAAGTATATATCCCCCCCCCCCCCCCCCCGACCCGCAATGCTATTAAACACAGCGAAAACTTTACTGAACATCAGTTCAATAATTCATCCTGTAGCAGCGTGCGCACTGGCATTAGTTCTAATTCGACACTTTGTATCTTTGTATATCTTTGGGAATGAAAATCTCATCTGCAGTGGTTTATAATAATCATATAGTAAAAAAAAAAAAAAGAGCAGGTGTAGCTAATTGAAGATAATTAGCTACAAACATTTTTAACGTCCAGTTGCCAACAGTCGCAAGTCCATTTGAAGTCCATACTGTACAGCAGAAGCAGTAAACCGTGACTTAACCATGTTTGTTTTGCTGCCACAGTCTCTTAGTAACACTTAAGCATGTGTTTCTGTGCGAGTTTGGTTTCGATTGGCAACAAGGCATGAACACTGTAATCTGAGATCCCTAGTCGATTCATAAGTTATCAGTTATCATTACAATTTGCACAGATCATTCGGAAAGTGTGAAATGCCCGGCCTTTTCATAATCTGGCAGGATTTTAAATGTCTTATAGTGTATCCAGGCACATTTGCCTCTTTGCCTCGCACCTCTGGGTTCGGGGGTTCGAATCCTGCCTCCGCCAGGTGTGTGTGGAGTTTGCGTGTTCTCCTCGTGCTTTGCCGGTTTTCTCCAGGTACTCCGGTTTCCTCCCCCAGTCCAAAGACATGCATTGCAGTCTGTCTGGCATTTCCAAATTGTCTGTAGTGTGTGAATGGGTGTGTGAATGTGCCCTGCGATGGGTTTGCACCCTGTCCAGTGTGTCCCCTGCCTTGTGCCACAAGTTCCCTGGGGTAGGCTCGAGGGTAGGTATATATCCGTTAGGATAATACCTACGCACTTTGTACAAACCTCATAGCCTGATTACTTACTATACCTAGGATAACTACATAGAGCCCTATATAACTCCCTTTCCGTTTAAGCCTGACTGATTGTACCGAGATATTAAGCACATACACACATACAATATGACCTCTAGCTAATACATAACAGATAGCATAGCTAACATCGGGCTTTTTTTGTTACACAGTCATTTGAAGGTTATATCTGTATACGTTTTAGAAATGATGTGTACGAGGATTACAGGAATCCCGTTGCCACAAAGAACAGTCGGACTTTCGGTGTCCAATTAGAACCGATTTCATGCGTTTGGGACATTTCTAAAAATGGCTGATGCTCTAGGAAGAATGGTAACTAGACACGATTTCTCGTATTTAGGACAGATCTCTCTTTCTTTCTCCCTCCATCACTTAATTGACTAGCTTTATTGCATGATAATCCCAGGAAACTGCAAAGTATTTCAGGCTGTATCGTATATTTTGATAAGATTTTATAGATATGTAATGTATATGTATAACAGAATAAATGAGGGGGTCTATTTAGAGCATATTAGAAAAGTAGACGCCTTCGTCAGTTCAGCTGAGACACTCGACAGTCATTGCTGTGTCTACATTTCATCTTCTGTTGCTCTGTATGATTTAATATTCTGTCTCTCAATGCATGTGCGTATGCGTGAATGCCGTTTTCTCTGCCTTTCTCTTATAATCGGCAGACTGCGCGTCGGTGACGGCACCCGGGGAGAACTCTTCAGGCTAAAACTGTCTCTTACATTGGAAGATCTCGATCACACTGCAGGCTACACACACACACACACACAAATATTAATCATCACAGAGCGAGCAAATGACCATGAAGTCAAGTAGGTATTGTGTAGGTTCATATGGCCTTATTTGAGTGTGTGTGTGTGAGTGTGTGTGCGCTCATGAGTGGTATGAAGTTTGTGTTAGCTAGGAACGGCTTTAATAATAACTGTCACTGTAGTGAGGCATTAATAACAAACAAGATGTCAGGAACACATACTATTCCTGCTAATTAGGCATCAAAGAATCAGTATTATATTCCTAATCGCTTGACATTTTTATAACGATAAAATATGATATGATATGTACGTAAAATCGCCATGTGAGGGGGAAAACGTCTGCGCTTGGACATCTGCCACGTTAATTAAATTGCCAAAGTATGCAGTTCTCGGCCATGTTCACGGATAAAACGCTAGCTGTTAGTAAGGTTAAAAGATAAACGTACAATAGTTCTGATCTAGTAATAGATTTGGGGGAAATTAGAAGACGCTCAACCACGCTAGAGATAGCTAGCTACCAACATAGTGGCTAGTTAGATGTTAGACAAGTTTATCAGCTAATACCAGGAGGTAGCTTATGTATGTTCATATATTCAACACGCTACACTACAGTTACGTAAACGACACGACTCAACTGGTGTGGAAAATAAATTCAGCTAACACCGTTCCATTTCAATCACCTAGCTAAAGACGTAGCCGATTTATTTATTTATTTTCCTCGCCCTTCACAATTAATGCTTTGCTTAACAAAAGAATCGAGTCCGAGGTAGTGTCCACAGTGAAGTATTATTTTTGAAAGTATAAAATGTGTTTCCATACAGTAGTTAAAGCATGTTTACCGAGCATGTGTAATATTTATGAACCAACCCTACACTTTTTGCTTTTAACTGTCTAAAGCAAGTAAAGTCTTAATTAAGGAGGTCCCCCCAAGCCCTCCTGTAATCACACAAGCCTGGCTGCAGGGTTGTGAAATCAGCTCCATAAACAAATCCAAAAGCTGATCCGCGTAATCCCTGTATTACACTTCAGATGACTACAATTGCCTCGAATTTTGTAATATTAACAAACAAGTATATATTTGGCGATGTCTACCTAATGTATGCAGAACATAAATAAATAAAAGCTGCTACAATCAGCAGGAAGATCGAACACCTGGACGTGTACTAAAAAGTGATGTTTTGAATAGTGTCTGCTGAATATCACAGTATATTTTTAATAATAACCGATTATTAATCCATGCCTATGCAACCACACACACTTCATCCGACGCTGGTTTGTTTATAGTCGACGCGAATCGGCCGAAATGCACAAACACGACTCTTTCAATTACAGCCTGAAAGGCCTCAATTAGACATCACGCTCAATTTCGCAACAATTTTCCTTTTCCCAATTTCAGCGAAAGGACTCAGGCCCCCACTGCTGCTTTTCCATGATGACTCTCGCAGCATGGCTTGATTCTAAACGGAAACACACTGCACGTTCTCACACACACACACACACGTTGGCCGCTGAACGACACACTACCGCAAACTGCAATTATGGTTAAATGTGACTTATGGTTTGACATCGAGCCAGTGGAGGAAAAACTGTTTGGTTTCCATGGTAACTCTCCGAGAGGCAGGAAGGCCGTTCGATCGGCCTCGAGTTCAGCGTACATGATTGCGGTTTCGTGATTTCTTGCATTAGACGAAAACATTTACAAGCTCGCAGTTATTTTTATGAGGTCATTTGAAATTCTTTGATCTCCAGCCGTTGTGTTTAAGCAGCATGGGAGTATCGCGTTTTTGTTTTGAAAAGTATACACTCCAGAGTATCACTATAGTAGCAGTAATGTGACGTGGTGTTTGCCTAGACCCAAATTTCAATATGCGTCATAGGGCGAGCATTAGATCGCCATGTGATCCGCAAAGATGATAGCGATAGCTCAGGGTTCATATTAAAAGAACCCAGCCTGAAGTAGAATCTTCATATGCCTCAAGTGCCTTAGCATTTGTTTATATCCGATAAAAAACAACAACTTTTGAACCATATTTTAATATGCACTATTATATAACACACAAGTTATTAAACCGATGTATATTGTTCATGAAAAACCTGATTAATTATTCAGTACATGTAAAACAGAATTAATGCCTTTATTTATTTATTTATTTTTTTAAATAAACATATTTATAAATCCATCTATTCATATAGGAAGCCTTTTATCTTCTCTTTAGGGTTCTGGTATGGGTACACATCCCAATCATTTGTCTTAGACATGGTAGAACTTGTGAGTGAGCAGAAATTAGATTAAAAATGCTGTCAAGGAAGAAAGTGATGATTGAAATGTACAACACAACATTAACATGAGCCTGGTTACTGTGATGATAATCCATCTTTCAGCTTATTTACTGTAATGCTAGTTGTGAGTTGGCCAATACTACTACTATTAGCTCTACTACTACTACTGATACTACTATTACTACTGCTACCACTATTAATACTAGTATTACTACTATTACTACCACTATCAATATTATTACTACTGGCACTATTACAATCACTACCAATACTACTACTACAATTACAACTACTATTATTACAACTGTTACTACTCCTATTACTATTGCCACTATTAATACTAGTATTACTATCACTACTAATATTACTACTACTACTAATATTCTAATACTATTACAACTGCTAATATTATTACAACTGTTACTACTAACTACATTACTACTGCTTCTATTACTATAATTATTTTTATTTTTTACTATTACAATTAGTGTTGCTTGCGGCTACTATTATTAATATTATTACTACTGCTACTACTCTCACTACGATTACTACCACTTTTACTACTAATGTTAGTATTACTACTAGTATTACAACTGCTACTACTACTACTACTACCACTTTTACTATTGCTTGCTACTACATCTATTAGGATTAATACTATTATCACTATTACTACCACCAATATTACTACTACTACTACTACTACTAATAATAATAATTAATTTTGTTTTAGCTGTTTACTGTTTATTGCTTATGCAGTTTAATGAGAATGGTACATTGTGTGCTAGCCTGTTTGCCAGTGACTGGATAAGCCATGATCTAGTGTAATAGTGAAAGTAAAAAAAAAAAAAACCCTATAGAATTCATAACTCAATCAGTATTCATTTTAAATGAATTGTAGTCATATATATATATATATATATATATATATATATATATATATATATATATATATATATATATATATATAACTCAATCTATGTACATATTATTATGCCTCAGATTTAGCGACAAGATCCTCCTATTCAACGTTATGAATTGTTATGAAGTGTGCACTTGTCTTGGAGCAGACTCCAAAAAAACAGCAAAGTAAATGATCCTTTCTTTTCTGCTCTCTCTCTCTCGCGCTCTCTCTCTTTCTTTCTTGCTTTCCATCATAAAAGTAATCTTTGAAATTAAACGCCTTATCTCAAGCACAAAATGAAATGAAGTTCTCACAAAAAAAATGAGATAGAGGCTTCACAGACTGTCAACACGCAAGATCGCATCTTTCTCCGAGCTTGATGGAGAGTGAGGGGGAGAGAGGAAGAAATGACTAATTAAACAAATTCAAACATTTTCATTTATCATGTTTCATCTTGTCATCCTAAAAAAAAAAAAAAAAAAAAAAAAAAGCAGCTTGGAGCCCATTTTGCACTTTTCTTACAGTATTCTCAGATCACTCCGAGCCTGATATTGGGGCAGATTTGATTACATGGGTAAAGCCCAGCGTGTGCTTTATGCTGCTGTTCTGATGAGGAACCAAACACAGTGATATGTGATGCAACACGCAGACATTCAGAAAACAGGGATGAAATATTTATGACAATGTAATAACTCATACAGGGGACGTGTGGAATGCTGTTAAAATTGTAACAGTACGGCAGGTGCAACTGTAAAAGCCTTCGGTCCGATCATCAGGGACGTGCAAGTTCAAATTTCAGTGATGATATCATATTATATTACTACTACTACTACTAATAATAATAATAATCCGAATAATAATAATATTACTATCTATTATTTATTATTACTACTGTCTACCACATATCCTACACAGGTTGTGGGGGGTCTGGAGCCTATCCCAGGGAACTCGGGGCAAAAGGCGGGAGACATACAGCACAATGGCAGACAGACTCTCACACCCATTCACACACTACGGACAATTTGGAAATGTCAGTCAGCCTACAGTGCATGTCTTTGGACTGGGGGAGGAAACCGGAGTACCCGGAGGAAACCCCTGAAACCGCAAACGCTGTCCAACACTTAAATAGAACTTTTTCCAACAGCAAGTTGGTTAAAAGGTCCTACGCAGTAACACTACGCCGAAGTTGAAAGAGATTCCGGAAATGATGAGGAAGAATTCGATTGAAATCCATCAGTCTGGGAAGGGTTACAAAGCTATTTCTAAGGCTCTGCGACTCTAAAGAACCACAGCGAGAGCCGTTATCTCCAAATGGAAAAACCCGGCACAGTACCGAACCTTCCCAGAAGTGGCCGACCTTCCAAAATTCCTCCAAGAGCACAGCGACGACTCATCCAGGACGTCACAAACGAGCCAAGGACAACATCAAAGGACCTACAGACCTCTCTTGCATCAATAAAGGTCACTGCTCTGGACTCCACTATCAGAAAGACACTGGGCAAAAATGGCACCCATGGAAGAGTGAGGTGAGAGAGTCACAATCTGTCTTCACAATTTTACGTTGAGGAACATTATTCTGAAATTGTCCCACAAATTGTAGACGCAGTTTCTCGCAGAACCTCTGCCCATCTTTACTTCTGAAAGACTCTCGAAGATACTCTTTTTATACCCAATCATGTTGCTAATTAACCTCCCGCTGTTTCTTTCCGATAACACTTACGTTCCCAGCCTTTTCTTGCCCCCCGTCCCAACATTTTCGAGACGTGTTACGGCCATCGAATTCAAAATGACCACATTTTTTCCCTCAGTTTAAACATTTGATACGTTTTCCATGTTCAATTGGGAATACCATACGGGGTTTACGCGAGTCGCAAATCGTTGCATTAAGTCTTTATTTACGTTTTACTCGGACTTTTCGGGAACCTATTTTAATCCTGTCGCAGTATCGCTGGTATTGTCAAATCCCGATTCGCCGCGTTATGAATCGAAATCGTACCGTATCGTATCGTATCAATCGGTAGCATTGTCAAATATCGAATCCTCACCTCATGAACCGGAATGATATGGTATTGTGTCGAATGCCTTAGGTTTACGCCCCTAGTGTAGAGCGCTTACGACTTTACCTGATAAAATGGCCACTGTTCATTTTTATGCGTTTTTCTATCTGTATATTTTCATTCATTCATACAGCCTTACGTTGTAGCAGTGTCCTGGATGAGCCAATCGTCAGCAGCAAGATTAAAATAAATTCACCCGTACAGAGGGGATTCCATTAGCTGCATTAGCTCGGTGAGTGTCGAGGACATATGTTGAGGTCAGTGGCACCAAATGGCTGATTTGGAGTGTGTTAGCTCTGCACTATCACCTGCTTGATATAATGGCCATTTTCCTCCATTACCCTCACGCTAATACAGCAGGATATTTACTGCATGTTATATCCAGGCAGTCTAAAGCCCTGAAAGCTATTCGCTTCGACCGAAATAAATACCTCTCGTTGAACACTGGATCCCTGTACTCCGTCTTGATGACTGATCCTCCTTGACGGAGTTCTTGTTCGAGGCGTTTATTTTGCTTCCAGCTTGGCAGATCAGCTCTTAAAAATCTATTTACACAGCTGCAATGACTAAAGGTAGGGCTTTGGAATTGCAGAAGGAGCAAACACTCGATAGATCTGTTCAGTGCGGCTTCCAAGGAGATGAAATTATACGGCGTGGCGGCGGCGCCTTTCTTTTTTTCGCCTCCCTTATATCCTCGGATACGCAAGAACAGGATATGACGCACCGATCTTTGGATATGTTAAGTGTTCATTAGCAAGAAAAGAAAGCCTGTCGAAGGAGGAGACACTCCGGAGTGGTGGGAAACTGAATGAGTCCACCTGGTGTGAAACAACGGGGAAGAAATACGAGTAGATATGCAAAGATGAACGTTCACATGAACGTGCGCCGGCGTAATCTTTTCTGTTGGGTAATAATGAAATTCGTTTCTATGTGATGTTTATAAAGCTGTTGTTCTGCAGTAGAAGTACTACTTCAGGCCCATAAACAAGACATTAGTCGAAGGGGCCTTAATATGTTTGACTTTTCACAGCATTTGTAATGTTTGTCCTGCCTCTAAATGGACCCTCTGGTGTAGTATATTTAGTTGTTGTCCCGTACTGGCTACACTAATGTCCTCGACCCTTTTAGTATTCCAGGGGAAATTCAAGCCCCTGACTATTTGCCGATGCATTTCACTCTTTCAAGTACGTTTTCGAATCCTTCCTGCTGTTTCAGAGTTTGTCGGTTTGCTACAGATATTAGGTAACAATGCTCAACACTGTTTCTAGCCTATAAGTGGTATTAAGCAGACGCTTAGGTCCCCACAAGCCACCAAGATTTCACACAGGAATCCAAGATGATTATTATTTTTTTTTTTTTAGGATTTACATCGCTTAGGGCCCGTGAAGTTTCAGAAGCAGTCCTGATGATGCCTCAACGTCAATATTTTTATTATAATAACTTTTGGCCTCCTATTACAAATACAGTCCCGTCCGAAACTATTGGAACAGCAAGGCCAATTCATTTGTTTGTGCTATACACCAAACACATTTAGGTTTGGGATCAAAAGATGGATATGAGTTTATGATTTTTTTTTTTTTTAAATACTGGTATTCACATCCAGATGTGTTAAACAACATAGAACCTTTTGTATCAGACTACCCAATTTTTCGGTGAGCAAAAGTATAGGAACAAAAGTCTTGAAGTAAATGACGCTTAATATTTGGTCGCGTATGACTTTCTTGCAATAACTGCATCAAGCGTGTGACTCGCTGACATCAATAATTGTCGGTTTCTTCTGTTGTGATGCTTTTCCAGGCTTTTACTGCAGCCTCTTTCAGTTGTTGTTTGTTTCGGGGGGGTTTCTCTGTTCAGTCTCCTCTTCAGGACGTGAGATGCTGCTCTGGTGGGTTAAGGTCTGATGATTGGCTTCGCCAGTCTAAAACTTATTTTTTCCCTCCTGTGTTGAGTCGGCAGTGTGTTTTGGATCGTTGTCTTCGCTGCATTATAAAGTTCCTCCTGATTAATTTGGATGCATTTCTCTGTACATTAGCAGAGAAAATGTTCCTGTAAACTTCTAAACTCATTCTGGTGTTACCATCATGAGTAAAGATTAGTGAGAACGTTCCAGAAGCAGCCCTGCAAGCCCAATCCGTGACGCTACCTCCACCATGTTTCACAGAAGAGCTTGTATGTTTTGGATCATGGGCAGATCCTTTCTTTCTCCACACTTTGGCCTTTCCATCACTTTGGTAGAGGTTCATCTTGGTTCCAGAACTTTCATGGCTCGTCTCTGTATTTCTTTGCGAATTCCAATCCGTCTTTCTGATTCTTACTGCTGATGAGAGGTTTACATCCTGTGGTATGGCTTCTATATTTCTGCTCTCAAAGTCTTCTTCGAATGATGAATTACGGTACCTTCACCCCTGCCCTGTGGAGGTTGGTGGTCAGTGATTGTTTTTTTGAACTTCACCAGCCATTGTACATTTTGGGAGGTGGGGCTTCGTGTACATGCATGCGGATGGGAGGTGGGGTCAAAGAGCAAACAAAACATTCCGATGTTTTTGTACTTCACTCTGTAAACGTATCTTCAAGTAGCCTAGCTGAATCCTGTTTTTTCTTTTTCTTTTCCTTCTTGTTAGAACATTATCGAAAGTAATTCCAAATAAGGAACAACGTGGCAGAGAAGAGAACAGCACCCCTAGTGTTAGTCTTTTTTTTTTTCCTTTTTCTTCTGAAGGTTGTATAGATTCAAACATAACTACATGAGCTTGTGGTCTCAACCTGAGGGAACTCGGCTCCTTTTGACCCCCGGATGTTCTTTCCCAATTCTTCTTAATTACTGTCTGGACTAAAAGTCAATATCGACGTGCTGCGCGCTAATGTTGTCCCGTGGCGAGACGTTCAGTGGGAGAGTAGCAGTGACGAAGCCGAATGAAGCAACGTCCCGAGGCCATGCGGTGGGTTAGAGATTTATCTCGCCTGTTATCAGGCCGTGTTTGAAGGCTGAGCCGAGAGCGATTACTACTGCGGGCTAACACCGAGGATCAAGTGCTGGATCATGTAGACTACAGGAGAGTGGAGGAGACATGGCTGCTGAAGGTCATGACCATATTCTGGCTCCAGTGTAAAGACATAATGTTGTAGTGTAACATGCCGAAGGAAGGAAGGAAGGAAGGAAAGTGCTTGAATGAGGAAAAAATGAAAGCAAATGGAAAGAAAGAAAAACAAAAGAAAGGAAAGAAAAAAAAAAAAGGACCAATCCGGATCTAAAGAAGAAGGAATGAAACTTAAAGAATAGAAAAGCGGAAAATGGGAAAGAAATAGAAAGAAATGGATAAAAAAAAAGAGACAGATAAACAGAATAGAATAGTAGAGAAAGAGGAAAAGGGAAAATAGAAAAAAGGAAAACAGGAACAATAAAAAAAGGAAACTTGCGAGAGAGGGAGGGAAGGAAGGAAGGATGGAAAAATTAAGGGAAAAGGAAAGGAAAAAAAACAGGAAGAAAAAAAGGGACAAATCTGGAAATAAAGCGAAAGGAATAAAACAGTACGTTAAAAGAATGAAAGGAATAAAGCAGGACAGATAGACAGGAAAGAAAGAAAAGAGGGGAAAATAGAAAAAGGAAAGAAAATCAGGACATACAGGGGGAAAAAAAGGAAAACATGAACGAGAAAATGGGGGGAAAAGAATATTGTAGTAAAGAAGGAATTAAATAAAAAATGGAACAACAGGAAATAAAGAAAACAGTGAAAAACAGGAAAGAAAGTAAGGAAAGTATGTGGGGAAAATAGAAATGCAAGAAAAATGACAGATTTTTTTTATTTCTTTCTCGTCTTATATTTGATTCTTTTTTTTTTTATTCTTTATTTCACCTTTTTAGTAAATTAAATATTTTGATTTTTTTTTTATGTTCTTTATTGTGTGTGTGTGGACTGACAGTAGTGTATAAAGACACAGTGAGGTCATAGAGGTCCTGTAAAAGACAGAGCTTTTTTTCCTGAACACACCAAAACCTCCAGTTTCACTCAGCCTTCACTTTTTTTTCTTTTCTTGAGCCAAATGCGAGTGTGTTTTGGAAAAGACCTCGCACACGCGCCGGGTGGAAAGAAAACACAGCGGTGCACAGCTCATTGCCTGGCTCGAGCGCTCCGTAACGACCGCTTCTCATGGCAGGAGCGAACGCAAAAACATGCTCTCCAACTCCTTTAATCTCTGAATCCTAACAGACGTCCAGCTATTAAAATGACCTGCGCTGGTTTTAACGGTTCTAGTGGAACGTGCTGTAAACTCCCGAGCCTTATGAGTCCCACTGATCCTCGCAGGTGACGATGACTCAGGCCCGGTTGACGTAATTACAGTTTGAGCCGAGAGTCTGGGATTTCTCTCACTCGGGAGGTGAAACGTGTCGGATCTCATTAGGGCAGTGGTAGCTCAGGGAAAGGACCGGAAGGTTGTGAGCTCAGGTCACATGGCTGCCACATGAACCTCAGCTGGGCTCTTGAGTAAGGAAGGCTTTTAATGTCAGGTTTGCGGGGTTCTGCGTCACTGCTCTGAATAGAAACATGAGTCAAATGAATAAATAAAAGTGTTCCTGGTGCTGCCATTAGTACAGGATTATTCTTCATTTCTGCTCCTTTCACCTAAATCTCATGGAATATAGTGTACAATAATAAGATAGTTGGTATGATGGACAGTCCTGATCTGTGAACATGTGAACATCTTCCTGAGAAGACACTCAGTGAGGCCAGGACCAGTGAAGATAAAGACAAAAAGAGGAAAAAGAAAAGACAGGAAAGAAAAACAAAAAACGCAAAGAACGGACTTAAAACAGCAAATAAACCGATAAAAAAAAAAAACAGAAGGAAAAACAAAAAAAATAATATAAAATAAATCCAGAAAAGATAGAAAAGGGGAAAAAAACAGTAATGACAGGAAAAAAGAACAAATAAGAACAGGACAGAAAAAAAAACAGAACAAGGGAAAGGAAAAAGGGGGAAAGGAATGACAAAAAGATGAAGGAAGGGAAAAAACAGGACGAAAAGAAAAGAAAAGGGAAAAACAGTAAATAAACAAACATGGAAAATAAGAACAAAAGATAAAAAAAAAGGAACAACAGAAATTACCAAATGGAAAATGAGTAAAATGAAAAAACAACAACAACAACAAAACCCAGAAAAGAAAGAAAAAAAGAATGAAACAATTGAAAGAATGAAAAGGGGAAAAAAAAACAACAAGAATAAAAGGGTAGGAAGTCAAGAAAGACAGGAAAATAACAGCCAAGAAAGAAAAATGGAAAAATTGGAAAGAAAAAATGTAAGAAATAAGAAAAGACAGGAAAAAATTTAAAAATCAGGACAAAGAAAAAGAGAAAAGACAGGAACCAAAGGGGAGGAAAAAGAAAAAAAGAACATGAACTACCAAAAAAAAACAAAACCCAGAAGAAAATGAAGGAAAAATCGGTAAAATGAAAAGAAAAAAACTAAACAGGAACTAAAGAAAAGGAAAAACATTGGAAACGATGTGTGTTCGAGCAGGAAACTTCACAATGAGAAAACTCTCATCCCAGTGCTAGCTCAGAGGTTACCATTCTGCAGTAGTGACCAGAAAGCTGGAACTTTAAATCCCTGGACTGCCTCAGAGCCAGTGGTGTGCAGGACCCTGGGGACACCCTGATCGGAGTGTCGGACCGAACCATGAATAAACATGCAATGATGGCCACTCTTCATGTGCTGCTCACTTGGCATTGGTGTGAGGAACTCGTGCGGAACTAGTTGGCAGAAGGGTCAAAAAAGCACCTCCAGTGTGTCCACTGGGCATCAGCGCACGCTTTATACAAGCAAACACAAAACTTTCCCGCATCTCTTTCTCCACGTCGCCCCCAGGCAGCCTGAGGAAAAGCCATTGATCATGTACTTCAGAAACCCAGACCTGCTGAACCTCTGAGCACTGAAGAAAAAGCCAAAACGCTCACAGCGTAAGAGAGCCCCGCCCGCCCCCCCCCTTTTATTGGCACAGATCACGATGGAACACAGCGTCGCACTAGACTTCCATGTTCTGATCTCTCTGACCCATTTGTCTCCTCCGAATGTCTGGCAGTCGTTCAGGTTCAAACTCCTCGTGGCCAGTAAGAGGGAAATCAACTCCAGACGAGACGATAGGTCACAACAACAGGCACTTTAGATCACTTTTAGCTGTGCAGTGGATATCTCGGGTTGAAAGGGTAAAGGGTAGGATGTAATTGAAGGCAATATATATGTCTGTCTTTTTTGTGTGTGTGTGGAATCATAAAACTGCCAAATTTTTCTTGCTATAAAACATGTACTGAGTTCATTATTATTATTATTATTATTGTTATTATTATTATTATTATTATTATTCCATCCATCTATTTTCTACACCGCTTATCCTACAGGCTCGTGGGGAACCTGGAGCCTATCCCAGGAGGCATAGGGCACAAGGCAGGTTACATCCTGGACAGCGCGCAAATCCATCGCAGTGCACACTCGCATACACATTCATACACTACGGATACTTTGGACATGTCAATCAGTCTACCCTGCATGTCTTTAGACTGGGGAGGAAACCCCCATGGCATGGGGAGAACATACAAACCCCGCACACACACACACACACAGGACAGCGGCGGGTGCGGGTATCGGTGTGCGGCGAACGTGCTAACCGCTAAGCCATCATGCCCACTGATCAATGTTACTACGGCAACCAATAGTAGGAACGCCTACTGGCGACTTCACAGTACAGCGTGTGTGTGTGTGTGTGAGAGAATGTACAGTAACACATCCTACGGAGCAAGGCCAATAAGGACTATAGATACAAATATATCTGAAATATATTTAGCTTCTTTTATCTGTCTGCCACACAATCTATCCATCAATGTGAACACCTCAAGAATATAAAAAGATGAAAGAACATACTTTCCACACAAAGTTGAAAAATAGCCTAGTGAATTTTATTTACTTCTCATTCACACACACACACACACGCAGATATTCTGATTATTACCGGGTCGAATATACAAAAATCGCTTCGCCGGTTTTATTTCGTGTTAATCGGGGTTCTGTACGAGGGATCAGGGCCTGGACTGGAATGTTAGCGCTATGTTTTAAAGTGCGTTGGACTCTGTGAGGGTTGGACTCGAGGAGACTTGGACTCGGCGGGGACGTGGTGGTGCACTTTCAGTGTTCGGGTGACGGGTGTGCAGGAGGAGATCGGCTGAAGCCACAGCTGCAGGACCCAGCCATGAGAAATCTGCAAAAGTACAAGAATAATAACATGAAAGCAAAGTGAGCGGTTTTCTTTCCTGTAGCTGAAAAAATCTCAGCAGATGAGTGAATCACAACACACACACTAAAGGAACACGATTCGATCTGCTTGTATTTAATCGAGTGCTTAACTAAACAGTTATATTTAGCTTGGTGTTACAGTTTATCCCCAAAATGGTTGTAAATCGTGCAAAAGGAAAGCGCGTGTATTTCTATTTCACTGAAGTGAGGGAACGTCATATCAGGCCTGTCACGATAACTACTTTCATTGGACGATACACCGTCCCAGGAATAATTGCGATAAACGATATTGCTGTCATTTTAAGACCATTTTGTGCTGCTGATATGATGATGATAATAACAACATATCGTAATGCAAGTAAACCGTTTCAAAGAGCGACCGAACTTTTAATACCGAACAGCACTCAGACGTCGGAATACGATTTTGACGTAACTGCAATGTGACAGCGCTACAGGAAATGTCGTGAGACGTGAGCAGCGATTACAGAAGGTCTGTTCCGAACAACAGTAACGATATTTTCGTCCTTGAACCCGTGAGCAGTGTTTGTTTGCTATAAGAGCTTACCCATCATCTCTTCATCTCGTGCAGGTGAGCTACACTCTCTGGTCCTTCCGTAACACCCGGATTTCTGCAAAATGCAATTACAGACAGGTCTGTAAGAAGATCTGAAGACCTGAAGTAAGACGTCTGGAAGAAGATTTTCAGTATTCAAGTAAGCAGTGTATCATGATATTATACATGCAATTAAAGTGGTACAGAGTCAATGAAAACAGCCACTTCTGTCCTGACGGTTCATTTAAACCGACTAGGTTACAAACTATTTTACCGCGACGCTGCTGAATTCTTAACTCTGCTATACAAGCCGCTCGTTTTTTATTTTTATTTTTTATTGGGGAAATATACACAGTACAGATAACTAAGCAGAATCGAGTCAGAAGACCCTCGGTATTTTCCTGATTCATACATGAACCGAACGAAAAAGTTATAGTTCCTTCGGCAGTTATTAACTATATATACATATTTATACGTACACGCACTACCTTGACTGAAACGTTTCTCGTGATCTTAAAAAGCTTTTGATCTGAAGGTGTGCGATTTAAATGTTTGAAATCGGTGTCGTGGATAGAAATATAATCGTGCCGAAGTATTCATTTCTATCGGAAGAAAACGAACGTTTTATTTAAACGGACGACTCGGAGCGGAACGTTTCCGAAAAGCGGCCGAGAAGAGTCCGGCGTCGGTGGGAACTCCTTTAATGCTGTTTTAAAGGCAGCACAGGGGAATCCCTGAAGAAATCGGTGGAGAAAACGCCGAGGATACATTTCCGGAAATTCGAGGCGAAAAAGCGCGTCGACTTTGAAGACGCTAAAATACTCAATTATTTTGATTTTTGATCACAACATAATTCCCATAGTTCCATTTGTGTTACTCCAGAGTTTTGATGACTTTACTATTACTATAAAATGTGGGGGGCTGGGGGGACGACTCTCCACCCAGCCAGCCCACCCGCCCGCCCACCCACCCACCAACAACTCTCCGTCTGCCGGATACGCACCGTATGGAGAGGAATGCTAAAAACAAGTCAAATCGACTCAACATCCCTTTCCTCTCCTCCTCCCACTAAGTACCTTATAAATGGTTCCCATGTTTTAGCAAACTGTCATCTCTTATTCCTTAAAAAGAGCTGTATACGCTCCAGGTGAAGTGTATTCGTGAGTTCGTCGAGCCAAAGCTGGAAAATGGGGAGGCGGTTTATTTTTCCAGAACGTTAAAACAAGCTGTTAAAAGTCCGTAGGAAAGAAATAGTCGTTGAGACTTGGACAAACAGGGCTCGTGTCTTGAAACACCAAACACAATTAAAAACTCATCCGGTTCAACGGGTTGAGTAGTGCTTTCAGAGAAGACACTGAAAATCGTGCACCAAAAGACTTGGGACATAATACGTGACTGTAAAGCAGGGTCGCATCAGACGTCACGTAGTCGTCACATTTTGGAGAGACACCCGGAAATATTCCGGATCATTCTGTTTTAGAGTAGTGCAAGATTTTGTACCGGATGAGGCGGTGTCTGGAGTTTGGAGAACATCTATTAATCTCTTCCAGGATATCCGCCCATAACTCATTAGAAATCTCTGACCCCCAAGTCGTCCTCTCATAAACTTTTGATTGAAGATGTAGCAGGTAATTGGGAGGACTGGAGGGTATTATAAATGCAGGAAATGCATTTTCCCGTTACCAAAATAGTCCTTAAGGCGGGTGTTAAGACAAGAAGTGCAAATCTTTGCAAACCCGTTGAAGTAGGATTGAAAGAACATGACTTCTACGAAGTTTGTATTTTCCCTGAATTTTTTTTTCCAAAGGAGATAATCTTGATACAGATCACTTACTGCGTGAATTCCTGCATCTCTCCATTGATTGAAACCTTTATCTAGTATGGAAGGTATAAAAGAGGGATTGTCAGCTACCGGAACTAATAAAGGTAACGTTTCCACCCAAAAATGAGGGCTGCTTCAGTAGATTATTTTTTTACAGCTTGCTGATGAAAGAATCACAGGACCAAGATCATAGAGGGTACATTCATTCTGTTCGAATCGGAGCTAGTCCACTTTTATCGTTTAATATTATCGATGTAATTCTGAGGTCAGCCGCCCATGAATAGCAGTCTGGAAATGCGAGACCCACCACGTTTCCAGGTTTAGAAAGAGGTAGTTGTTTAATTCTATGGTTTTTATCATTTCAAATAAAGGGTAAGATGGTTGAGTCAAGTTACTTAAAAAGGGACGTGGAAAGAAATACATTTATTCAACCTATTAACGAAATGGTTAAGAGTCCTGCAAAACTGAATGTTTCTTTTCAAATTTTCTAAAAGATGGGCGTAATTGGCTTCTATTAAAGAGCTAGACTTCCTAGTTACAACAATTCCTAGATAGGTGAATCTTGAGCGATTTTAAAGCGTACCGGGTAGATTTGTGAAAGCTCTTTAAGCCCGACGGGCACGAGTTCACTTTTATTAATAGATTTAGATTAAATCTCTAGCCTGAGGACGAGCCATATTGTTCGATCACCCTAGGGGTTTTATATAGAATTTTAAGCCGAGAGATGAATTTCTTTACTTGGAATTTCTGTAGCACAGGGAAGAGGTAAGGCCACTCTACCTGATCAAATGCCTTTTCGGCATCTGAGAACAAAATCACCAGATCGGACCGATTAGTCTGGGAAGAGTAGAAGATATTAAACAAGCTACGGAGATTATTAAAAGAACCACGACTTGAAACAAAGCCGGTCTGATCAGGTTCCAGTAGTTTTCCTAAAAACGTAAGAAGTCTGATGGCTAATGCCTTAGCTATCATTTTTTGGTCCGCATTAATGAGGGAAATCGGTCTATATCCGACCGCCCAACCCCCCAAATTCGAAATATCGTTGTTTCATAAACATGAACGATCTTTTCAGACGTAAACTTATTGTATTGGTGTCTAAGCGTTAATATTTTCTTGTACAGTTCTGAACAAGGTGCTGTAGCATTCTCATTGTCATTCTGACTAAACTGTCTTTCTAAAGGTTGTAAAGCAGCTGTGTTTTGTTTAATTTTGGCACCCTTAAAGGACATAAGTAAAGAGATCAAAAGTCTGACATGCTGTTGTTTAATCAGTTGAAAATTGGAATTGCTGAGGTAAAAGAGGCATAAAAAACTGACATGCTGTTATAGGAAAATAATCAACTTTGGAGTGGTAAAAGTGCCTAACTTTTACATCAGGTCACTTCACACCACAGTGTCATTGATTATTTTCATACAACAGCACATCTCCAAGTGGTTTATTCCTTACAGATTAGAGACGTTTCAATGCAATCTCACTGTGATTTGAATAAGATTAGAAGAAAGTGTAATTGTATTTTTATTATTATTCATTTCTAACACTGTGTTTAGTGGTTTGGGTTCTGTGGGGGGAAAAGTCAGGAATAAAAACTCAAACTATTCCAGTAAACACATTACTACCTTTATTGTAAAATTTTCTTAATAATTAAACTTTTTTTTTTCACTGTATTTAAAGGCATTATCCATGTGTGGAGCTTTCAAGTTAATAACTTGAAACTAAAGTTACATAACTAAATAAAATAATTGGTTGAAGAATAATCTAGTGATATCAAACTATATGGTACAAGAAACCCGTCCTATTTTATGAATGAAAACGTACAGCTAAAGGAATAATAAACTTGATCGGATTGTGTAAACATATGAGTACGTGACATTATTCACGCAGCCAGCTAACATGTTAGTTAGCATGTAGCCTGCTTATGTGTGTAACGTTGTAATCTCTCCATCCCATCTTACCGTTTATGGAATAACAAAGTACACGAAGAGAAAAAAGCCGATGTCGAACAACAGAAAAACCCAAAAGTCGAACCAGTAGGAGTGTTTGGGTAAAGAAATCGCCGGCTTCTTGTCAATCCCAGTCCCCATGTTGTTTGCGCTACTTCCTGCTTCCGCTACTGAACGGAAGTGATGAGTTCGCTTCTTTTTTTTTTTCCGGACTACATAACGCAGGGGATTTTTTTTCAAGGTACGTTAAAAACGAATTGGGTTAAAATGTAAAAAATAAATAAATAAATAAAAATAAAAAGGATTAAAGCGAACTGTAACTTTTATTATATAATAATAATAATAATAATAATAATAATAATAATAATAATAATAATAATTATTATTATTATTATTATTAGTAGTAGTAGTAGTAGTAGTAGTAGTACATATATAATAAAAATGATTCAACACCCCCCCCCCCCCCCCCCCCCCCGAATTTAATCCCTCACAACAGCACAAATAACAAATATGCAAAACAAGTGTTGTCTCAAGCACACACAGACACACACATATATCTATGATGCTGCCACCACCATGCTTCCACATAGGGATTTTTTTGGGCCAAACATATCGTTTGGTATTATGGCCAAAAAGTTCAACATGGGTCTCATCAGACCATAACACATTATACGACATTGAGAAATGCATTTATTTATTTATTTATTTGTTTGTTTGTTTGTTTGTTTGTTTGTTTGTTGTTAAAAAAAAAGGCTTCCGTCTTGCCACCCAACTCCATTGCCCAGAGATATGAAGAATACGGGAGATTGTTGTCGCATGTAGGGAGAAACCAGTACTTGCCAGAAATTGCTGCAATTCTTTTTGATGTTGCCGTAGGCCTCTTGGCAGCCTCCCTGACCGTTTTTCTCCGGATCTTCTCATCAATTTTAGAGGGACGTCCTGTTCTTAGACTGTCATGCCATATTTTTTCCACTTCTTGATTATCTTTACAGTGTTCCATGGTATACCCAATGCCTTGGAAATTTTTTTGTAACCCTCTGCTGATTGATATTATACTAACTAGTATTTAACATGAGTTTGAATGTGATTGGTTCATTCTGAACACTGCCACATTCCCAATTATAAAAGGGTGTGCACACTTTTGCCACCAGGTTATTGTACATGAAGCTAATTCTAATTGTTTTTCACTTTAATTAATAGGATAAAATTTAACAATAAAGAAAGAAAAGTTTATTTATGATGCTTTAATTTTTTTAATCACAAAAACCTGCCATTTTAGCAGGTGTGTATCGACTTTAGATCCACTGTAGCTGTGATGAGTAATAGCTACACAGTTTGATAACGATTTTATATACACCATATGGGCAACAGTATGTGGACACCTGACCATCACAGCCATATGGGGTTCTTCCCCACTGTTTACTGTAACCACGACGTTTGAAGCGCTCGGCTGTATAGGATGTCTCTGTGTACTGTAGCATAACTGTAGCATAAACACACATCCCCACAGCCACGCTCCGAAATCTAGTGGAAAACCTTCGCAGAAGAGAGGAGGCTATTATAACAGCAAAGGGGAAATAAATCTGAATTGGGATGTGTGATCTCGGACCTACAAACCTTTCCAATTAGTCTAACTATGCATAATATACTTTATGATAAAGAATAACTATCAGTTTAGGGAATTAATACTTTTCCCAATACGACATAGCAATTCCAAAGCCCTTCCTGAGACAAACTGGGTGTGTTAAAGCAGGATATCGCTATTAACCCCTGCATCACAAATGTCCTCTAGTACTTGATAAGGACCACACCACTACATAAGACTAATTCAGTCTTTTAAGCAGTAAATGAATTAGTGTACAATTTAAACCCATGTCCTGGGAGATAAAACGAGGCTAGATGTCGGACCTATTGAAGCCACTATAACTTGTGTCTTCGAGACAGCAGTTAATGTCTCTCAGCAGGTCACAAAGGCTATAAACTCCTCCCTGATGGAAAAGAAACTTTATAGACTCATAAAATCACTTCAGGCTGTAATTAAGTCGAGTATTTTAGTCTTTCACCTTCTGACAATGCATGAACTGGGATTAGGTTAAGGATTTTGGCTTCCTGGAAGTCCTAGGATTTGAACTCACAATCTCCTGGTCAATGGAAAAACCACATCCAATCACCAAAAGTCTTCTACCCAATTGCAATTACATGCAAAGTAGTTTTATGGGTGGTATTTTAAGCTGTCAATCAAGCAATGATTTGTCATCCAGTGCCATAAAATTGGCACCAATTATCATTACCCGTGCACAGTTCTAAAGTCAAACAAGACTGAATGCAAAAGTTGGGAAGGGAAACGAAAGTGGACCCAAACAAACCGTGACTCACCCTGAAGTGTTGTGTTTCACACAGCGAAGCGTGTGTCCTGCAGAGACTGTGAGTGCGAATAATTGATGCGCACGACGCTTCATTAGCTCTATAGCCAAAGGTGAAGTTTCAGCTTTCGGACTGAAGAATAGTTTGCTCGTACTTGGAGCTCATCAGCATCCTCACTCTGTCTCTCTCTCCAGCTTTCTTCACTGACTTCATGTGCATAATTCAAGCACTAGAATGAAAATGTGTTCACAATGTTTGGCTGCCTGGAGCTTGTTTCCTGCTAAATTTGGTGATCGAATGCTTTGTGTAAATGACATTTCCTGGAAAAGAAAAAAAGACCATGGTCTCACACGTAGAAATTTTTAACATCTCAGCTAGTGTAAAAAGACACGGCGTTCTTGCGACTCAATTAAGAAATCTGAATGGAATCCAATTTCAGATGAATTCCTACACATTTCTCAAGAAAAAAACCAACAACAAAAAACTTTTATCTTGTGACGTTTCTATAAAAAAAAGAAAGTTGTATTTGACAAGTTTGCATCAAATATTCGTTATATCGTATACCAGAAACTGTATATATTGTTTTGGGTTCTCTGACTTGAAATCTACAGACCACTGATCAATATTGAACAGATTCTCACAGTTATTGTGCCTCAAATCGAATTTAGTTAATCAGCCAATCAAATCTGCAAGACAATGCAGGTGTATAGGGTACATTTTTGGTACATAAATATCACAATCAGACGTCGCTAGCCGATTGCTGATATCCTTGCAAGAATTTTCGTATTGAAACTTTTTTCAAAAGAAAAAAATGTCAGACTTTTACAGAACAAAGCCGAATAAAATAAATAAGAAAACACAATAGGTTTTTTTTTTTTTTTTTTTTTTTTTTTTTAAAAAGAAAAGGTTTTTAGTATAAAATCAAACACAAATCCAAAATTTTTGAGAAATTCCACAGCTTCAGAGGTCTCGAAGAGTCCGTGCGTTGACGGGTCGGAACTTTTTTTAGTGGTACAAGGAGGATCTACACAATATTAGGCAGATGGTTTTAATGTTGTGGCTGATCCGTGTATATCAGGGATATACAACATGATGTGATTGTGGGAAGTGGGCGGGACTTAAAGCCTTCTTTAAACTAGTTAGATAAGGCAATGTCTGTGCATGGACAAAAACAGTGAAATAAATATTTTCCGGTTGAGTTTTAACATTTTTATTACCCTGGTTTAAGAGAATACATGTTATAGATAACCAGAATTTCAGAAAAATGTGACCACAATTGTTATTTCAACCTGTAATGTCTTTCCTTAAGGGGGCAAATAGCTGTAAGATGTCACCCAGAAGCAAATAAACACTGTAATATATATATATTTTTTTTATTATATTGAACTGAAGTAGTTTAAGATGTTTAGAGAAGCTTCTTTACAGAAAGTCGTGTGCATGTGGTGGGGTGACGGGGGCACATGTGTCCATGCTCTGGAGCAGTAATGAGGTAATCCATCTCCTCTTCTCTATGTGTTGAGTGCAGAAGGAAATGGAGAACAGAATGAAATCTATATTCACTCTGCTCAGCAGTGGTACACTGTTCATGGCGAGCATTACAGCCTACCATTATGTCATCGTTTATGATACCATGGTAAGAAAAACAGAGTATGTTCATCATATGTAAGTTTATCATATCTATCGTAAATTTGCTAGTATTAGCAACAGAAATTTCAGACATCCACTTTCTCTTCAGGATGAACTAACGGAGGATGTACAGTTCCTGTACCACACGGTGAGACAGTTGGTCAGGACGCTCTCCGTCGTCCCTCTGTAGAAGGAGGAGTTTGGCACTGCTGGAACTTCGTGGCTAGACAGGTAGTGTTGAGCACCCAGGAGACGTCCTCCGTCATGCGCGCACCAAGAAACCTGGAGAATTCCGAGGTCGGAGTTCCGCCATTTATTCGAGTGCAGCATTCAAAGCGGGGCCACAACATGGAAGCTGTAAGTATAATGAGAGCTCATCGTTCCGAATCCCACCCCCTGCTGCACTACACACATCAGCTGAGGTGTGATCTAGTTGACGCTAGACGAGCTCGTAGTTGAGAGAGAGAAAGTTCTTGAGAGAAGTTAAAGGTACGAGAAAAGCACAGAAATTTCGCTTATGAGCAACGGGAGGACAGAATAGCTAAGCTTATACAGTAGCTGAAACGTTCAGCAACAACTTCCGGACACTACAGAGGATAAAAATCAATAAACCTGCGCACTTAACTAGCTAACTAGCTTTCCATATGTTATTACATTATAACGTGTGTAACATCTTAGCCTAGCCACGCCACAGCTACCTCTTTTAGTTTGTAATAATTTCATTATGGATTTCTCCATTCTGTTTATTTTTATTTATTTTTTCAAAAGTCAGCTTCTTCTGCTAATGCGAATCTCCTCTAAACTCACCAAACAGCATTTATATTGGTATATGATTACAGGCGAATGTGTGTCTGACCCATTATTTACATACTGTGATACCATTTTGATCATTATCATTTTTATCTCTGTCCTGCTCATGTAACAATTTTTTTTTTTTTAGTGATCAGTAATTATTTATATCAGGAATCTGTAGTTAATTAGAAGAAGAAGAAAAAAAAACACGAATGCTTTTATTTTTGCTTTAGGGCGTGCCACTAAAAGAGAGAGATGATGGAACACATGCAGAGCAAACGGCTCACAGAGAGGCTACAAAACAACGGCATCTACAGATGGCTAAGCACCTCTTAAATGCAGCACCACGCCAAAGTCGGGGTGCGTTCTGAAGCCGGCTGGTGTGAAATGTCAGCCCATTTACGCAGCGGCATAAATTCACGAGTCAGCGGCTCACTCTGCCCTCAGGGGCCGTTCCAAAAAAAAAAAAAAAAAAAAGTGCGCTACACGACAAACGTTTGTCGCAGCAGCAATACAAGCATGAATTTTTTAACACGGACGTGACAGACTTGGTAAATCTGCATTATGGGCTTTGATCGCTGCAAAACATTACCTCGTCGTAAGACCGAAAAGAGAGAAATGTGGGATATATTAATGTTGTAAAGACGTCGTCACTTCACGCACTGAGGGAAAAGCAACATCTATTTCTTTTTGAAAGGCATGATTACTCACATCACACTGAGGCAAATAATGTCATCCTCAAAGCCACTAGCATTATAGTAAAAAAACAAAAACCTCCCCACCCCTTGCCATGAACTCTCTTCCTCATACAAAGGATAGTGTAGCCATTATTTCCAGCCTCACATTGAAAACGAGACCAAAACCCTACGTTCGGTTATCTTGTAAAAATATAAAACACTCCTCTATCTTATCTGAGATGACGCTAATTAACATGGCATGTGAGCCATTACTGCCAGGCTGAATACAACCTGAATGGAGTACTATTCGAAAACTATTTGAAATAGATTCATTAAAACAACAACAACAACAACAAAAACCCCATCCTTTTATTAATTGAATTTAATAACTATTTAATTAACCTTTGCTAAGTTTCTGAGTATGAATGGAGAACACGTCTTTGTCCTGTTTGAGATATGGTACATGCTTTCCTTTAGCTTACATGCTAGGAGATTACGGCTTTTGTGGTAATAAACTGCCCTTAAGTAACATTTACTGATGATGTGTACAGTACTTAGCTGAGTGAGTAGCGCAACCACAGTGGGTTATCGCTAGCTAGCTAACTGCCTTTAATTTATATGCTATGCGATTGACTGATTGATTTAACTTAGCTAAGTGCGTAGCGCAACCACAGTGGGTTATCGCTAGCTAGCTAACTGCCTTTAATTTATATGCTATGCGATTGACTGATTGATTTAACTTAGCTAAGGGAGTAAAGTAACCACAGTGGGTTATTGATAGCTAGCTAACTGCCTTTAGCTCATGTGCTAGAAGATTTTAGCTATAAAGGTAAAAATCTACCCTTAAGTTACATACATAGTGATAAGTCAGCTAGCTAGATATGGTTACCACAGGGGGTTATGGCGGGAGCGTATCTGTGTTCCCCAGATTTATATGGCACATGGTGATTTAAAGCTGGAGTTAGGATTTAGTTATTGCTAGCTAACGTAGCCCCATCTGAGGAAAGCTGTAAAGTCTGATCGGGGTCAAAATGAAAAATGTACGAAGCGAAAAGATTTCTTTTCATGGAAACAATATCATTTTCAACTCTCCTGAGGTAAAGCACACGTTCCCTAAAATGAGTCTTATGTGCTTTCGACCTCTGGTTAATCACTCCATCCTTCATCGCTACGCTAACTCACTGCAATACGTGATAAGTGATAAGGGATCAGTTACTACCTGATTCTTCCTTGATAACTGATTTGGATTAAGAACCTTTCCAGGTACTTTATCTGATCTCGGTCCATCTGTGTGTCAGTTCTGGGCAGACGAAGGTTCAGACAATGTAAGAACAAATAAGGATGTTGGAGAAACGTGCTTCAATTTAAACCATGTTGAAGAACGGCATTTAAAACGTGACCCATAAGGACATCGCGTAACACCACGACAGCTACATGCCAGTCTGCTCCTCCTGGCGGCCATTTTGTTCATCCACCCCGAAACGACCGGTCAAAGCACACGCTTCTGCAGTAATTACATGTTTGATCGTGCACACACTCATCTGATTACTTTGACCTCTCGGTTCTGGATGCAATGATGTCGGTTATGAAGATGTGGTAGAGCTTGGGCGAAGAATCATATCTCGGAAAGCTTATCGTTTTTTTTTTTTTTTTTTTTTTTTTTTGGGCCATGATGCAAATAGAGAAATACCACACAATACAAATCTAAACATTATATATATTGAAAGTTTTTTTAAAAAAAAAAACAAAACAAAAAACGAATAATGTATAAAAAGAAGTATAATTATAAGATGCCAACCGAAACCCATTAAATAAATAAATAAATAAATAAATAAATGAGAAATTAGTCGTGAAGATTGAACTTACATCTGTAAACGACGTCAAAACAATAGGTTATATGTAAGGAACGAAACGCTCTACTGGTACCATCCCGAAAATGATTTCCTATTACGGCGTGTCCCGAAATGTTTTATTCTCCTCACACTACAACGATTTTCACATCTTGCCTGTGATTGATTACATTTTTAAAAAAATTATTAAGGAAGGGCCCGTCATTACATTACATTACATTTACGGTATTTGGCGGACGCACTTATCCAGACCGACTTACATTCTCATTCATACGTCTGAGCAATTGAGGGTTAAGAGCCTTGCTCAAGGGCCCAACAATGTTATCTTGGCAGTGCTGGGGTTTGAACTCATGACCTTCTGAGCAGTAAACCAACACCTTAACTACTGAGCGTCCACTGCCCACGTCATACTTTTTTTAAATGAATTTATAGTTATGTAATATAATATTACAGAGAAATCGCAAACTCCTGAAGGTTTTCCCGGGGCGAAAATCTGACTCGGTGTTACCGAGAGCTGACGCTGGAGACCCCTTTCCTAAATGTTAAATAAACCTCCTTACAGAAAGCTTCACCATATCAACGTTTTTCTTTGTTAAATAACAACATGTTTTTCGATCCGTTTATGTGTCGCAAGTCCCTGACCGGTCATATCGGACAATTCAACAGCGCTGTGCTATAAGCACTGCTACCGTGTGCTGTGTGTTACTGTAAATGTCAGCAAGGCCAGACTGGTAGAGATTCCCATTTTATAACGCTTTGTGCATCCAGGCGGTTTTGTTATTTAGCACATAGATTCGCTCTACTTTTTCTCGCGCTCTTTCTTCGGATACAGACAGTATGATGGAGAAGCAAAGTGGTATTAAAGACAGAAAAAGAGAACGGGTATTAACCAGTAAGCTTCGGATACTGAGAATCCGTCAATACCTTCATCCTTTAATAAATCTCCACGACAATGCAACTGTGCAGGCAGTAGATGAGTGATGTTCAATAGCATATACGCACACACACACACACACACACACACACATACACGTACACACACACAGGGAGGGCAGTGAGATGTGAAAACAGCTGAGGCGAGAGAAGCTCCAGATTGATCTGAACGTAGCACGTGTGGGACAGAGGCGTGCTTACTAGCATGTGCGGAGCAGACAGAGATGAAACGTGATGTATGTGAAGAATCCAACAAACGAGGGTTTGTCTAGGTGTGTGTGTGTGTGTGTGTGTGTGTGTGTGTGTGTGTGTGAGGAGGGAAGTAAGATGGGATGAAGATGGGAATTTAAAAAAATGTGATTTTGTTATGACCGTGTTCTTAATCATTCCAGAAGATCGATGGACAAATATACGTGCGCGCACACACACACACACACACACACACACACACACACACACACACACAGTGATTGTTTTTGTTTGTTTGTGTGTACGTGTGTTTGTCTGTGTGTTTGTGTGTGTGTGTGTATGTATGTGTGTTTGTGTTCGTGTGTGTGTGTGTGTGTGTGTGTGTGTGTGTGGGGCGTTCCTGCAGGATCACCGACTTCCTTCCACCTTCAGCGCAAGTCCTTATTTTTCCTCTTTTTTTCTTCTTTTTTTGGATTCACACAAATGTGGCCATGTCCAAAACCCCATACTACACACAGCACCTGTAGTACAGTAGCACACTGTTTTCACATACTAATTAGTGTGGTAGTATGTGGTTTGGGACAGAGCCCATGCCCTTGACAGGCTACACCACCAAAACTGAGTAAAATCAGTTCTGTCTTCTTGAGGAAGTGTGTGTGTGTGTTTTAAATAACTACTCATTTCAAGCTAGTCAATGAAATAACCTGAGTAATGACACCACAGAACTGTGGATCTCCTGTGTCTCGTACTCTTATATTAAACTAGCCTAATGATCACTTAATAATATGAGAAGCGTACATAAGTCAACAGCTAAATTGCTAAACACGCACTGTATCATCGCTAGCTACTTACCTAGCATTATACTTCACTTTCATCAGCCGTAAAGAATAACACTATGTAAACTCTCCAAACTAGCCACTCTCTAGAAGTCTTGCTAACATGTTTTGTGTGTAACACAGACATGATTTTAGTGTTTAGGACAGACGCTGAGAGTTACATCGGTTGTGTTAGCGTAGAGAAGCGCTAATATTAGCATTGTTTAGCTTCACCAATGCTACGACTGGTTAATGTAGTGTTAGCCTCGAATAATGAACAGCCATTCTGTTTCCCTCTGTTTTATCAATAAATACAGCCACTAATTATTATTAGTATTATTATTATTTTTTTTAATTCGCCAGACTTTGACAGGAAAACGGCAATATTACACGAAATTGTTAGCAAGAAAATGGGGTCGTTTGTTTGTTAGCAGGATTCTATGTTCCCCAGATTTATATAGCGCATATAATCCTGTATTTTCTGCCTGCAAACGCTTGTCTAAACTCCAACACCTCCAGATCCCCTTCTTCTCGGTTCTACTAGTCCATAGCTGCCATCTTGCTCCACATTTCCCACGATGCATTGGGAGATGTAAAAGCTCTTCCAGTTACTTGGCATTTAGCGACGTCGTGTCAACAATGGCAAACGATTGGCCTTTTAGGACTTTTATGGCTTGGATTATTAAGATTTAGGTACAAACGTGTCAAAGGCAAATGTCAGCACCTCTTTTTCTCTCGGTCTTTGCCGGAGGGCACCGTAATTATCTCTCGCTGTTCACGTCCGTGCCGTAGCTGCTGGAAGAGGAGCTGAGGAAAGTGAAATGAACTCCTTCTGTCACAGGCCGCTGGCGGAGTTGGCAAACGCTACGGCGTCCCGCTGCCAAACAGCCACTGATCTAGCTCAGCCTCTTCCCGTTTCTTTCTCTTTCTCTCGAACTCTGCTTAGCTGAATTAGCATGACGGTAGCCATGTTCATGTTCGGAATTGCTCTTGCTCTCAAATCTGTAGTATGCTCTTACTAGTTGATTTAAATGCAACCGAATTACAGACGAGTCACGTGTTTTAGAGACGAACCTATCAGGAAAAAAACGTATTTGGCATTTGATTTCAAGTACGGTATGTCCGGATCAAACATGCCTGCTAGGACAGTTCAATTAAGGTGCTAAGAGTCATTATAATGCGATATGAAGTCGCAATAATGAGCTAGGACGTTGAACGATTGAGATCTTATGCCGAAATTTCTTCTCTTTTTATTTATTTATTTGTTTTGTTTGTTTATTTATTTATTTTTTTATCTTTTTAAAAAAAGTTCAAGATTAGTGAACGTTTTCTGACTTAAACGTGAAAATTCATGCTATTTTATAGCGTCTGTTAAGCTTGAGTAGGATTTAGATCCTTGAGCAGGTTGTATTAGAGAAGAAAAAAGGAAAAAAAAAAAAATCATTTTCCAGCTGTCTTCATCTGTAAGGAGCAAATCTTCCCATTTGTAGTCTAGCGGAAGGATTAAACGGTAAACCTGGGGCAAATTGAAAGAAACTTCAGTATTCAACGTGACTGCCTTTATCAGCTGCTACAGAACGATTTTATCCCCGGGTGTGTGTACATGTCTGTGTGTGAGACGGTAAGGGAAGCCTTCATGATCTTAAGTAAGTGCTCATTTAAATCAATATCTGCAACATTAACCTTTAGCGGTCTCGCTCATGGAGATCGGTGGGACTACGGAGTACTGCAGAGTACCGCCGAGGTGGGAGACGGAGCAGTAGGTGCTAGTGATGAAGAAATTCAGTGGTTTGAGATATTTGAGAGAGCTTACTTTTTCATTTTTTTAAATTCTGTCAGAGCTATCCTAGTGTTAAGAATAAGAACTGAGTATAAAGCCATATCCTTACTGCTAATATCAGCGACGTGTCAATAAGCGTGATGACATTAAACGTTCTCTGTAGCTCCATTTAGCCACGCGTTAGCAACCGCCTTGTTCAAGATACATAAAAGCGTAACCAAATCACGAGTGGGGTATTACTGATGTATTTTTTGTTGTAGAATAAATCGTGAAAATATCTTGAGCTTGTGTTAAACCCAGGTGGTTTATTTATTTATTTATTTTTTTAACTAAAAAAACCCATTCAAACAGCCCACTGAACTCGCGACGATGGAAGCGGAAGTGTGAAAATGCTAACTTATTGCTGGGTTTTAGGACTCATTCCTACAGCACTTTATTTGCTTATTTGGATTTTCATAAAATATAGCTACGTAAAATATAGAATAGAACAGGAAGCAATGACGGCGTGAAACTATGTACCCTGTAAAACCGGATAAGTTCATCCATCCATCCATCCATCCATCTTCTACTGCTTACTCCTTTTCAGGGTCACGGGGAACCTGGAGCCTATCCCAGGGAGCATCGGGCACATGGCAGGGTACACCCTGGACAGGGTGCCAGTCCATCGCAGGGCACAATCACATACACACTCACACACCCATTCATACACTACGGACACTTTAGACACGCAAATCAGCCTACCATGCATGTCTTTGGACTGGGGGAGGAAACCGGAGTACCCGGAGGAAACCCCCGCAGCACGGGAAGAACACGCAAACTCCACACACACATGGCCCCCGGCGGGACTCGATCCCCGGACCCTGGAGGTGTGAGGCGAACACTAACCCCGCCCCTAACCCTAACCTTTGTAACCCTCTCATAAGTACTAAATTGTTGTTGATTTCTAATACAATTCTGAGCCATTACTTAGTACACTGTAAAACCGGATAAGTTCATTTAACTCAAAAAAAAAAATTGAGGAAGCTAATTACCTCAAAAATGTTAAGTTGATGAATCAATATCTTTAAGCCAAATACACTTAAATATAACAAGTTTGAGTTCAATTTTTGTTATATTGTTATATATACAATTTAGTACTTATGAGAGGGTTACAAAGGTTAGGGCTAGGGGCGGGGTTAGTGTTTGTACCCTTTCTTACAACTTCATTCATATGAAATCATGAAATCCAACCATGCTCTCTTTGCTCATTTGTATTCCTACTAATGTATACACGGAGAACTACAATTTAATGAGGTCAAGAAATCAGGAAGTAAACAGGAAGTGGCCGTCTCTTACGATATTAAACGGGCTAATACTGCTGCACCTGTCAGAGTGTTGTTGTTTTTTAAAAAAGAAATATATATATCAGTTTTCAAAAAGTAATTCTGCTCTAAATCTGGTTAGCATGCCATGATACGACTCCTGAGATCCATTGCAGCTGGCAGAGAACAGGGAAATAAAGTCCCTGACTATTTAATGAAATCAGACTTGAATAAACACAAGTGCACTCAAAAAACAACAACAACAAAAAAAACGCCATCAAAACAAACTGCTATGACACAATGCGGCGTTATGGGCCGATGCATTAGGACAGAAAAGACCCGTCAGACGAGGACACCGTTTGGATAAAGTAATCTCCATGTCTGCACCCTATTTCCGAAACGAATGGCTTCAATATCTGCGCAATGGTGTGTTGAAGACGCACCGGCATATCATTAACAACGAGCGAGACCATTAAAAGGCATTTCTGTTTCTGCGGAGAATCAAATCCAGAGCGGGGAAGCGCTCTCTTGTTTACAGACTTTCCTGCTACACTCGCATGATTTATCGTAATTGCTATTATCGTAATAAATACGAAGAGCGATAATGCCACGGAAGTGAGAGGACGACTGATGTTACGATCAAACTGAACAAACGAGAAGTGAACGTGGCGAGAGGAGGGGGTTGTATCGTAAAAAGGCTTTAAAGCTTTACTTTTATGTCAGGCTTTTTAAATGAGCTTGTGGAACGACACCAACCGGCAAAAAAATGATATCCGGGAGAAATGGGAACTCGGCTTTTAAGGTTCTTCAACGTTTAATGGTAGAGCGAGCATCACATTGTACTCTCTCTCTCTCTCTCTCTCTCTCTCTCTCTCTCTCTCTCTCCCATGGTTTTAGGGAACTAGACTGTTCTCGTTCTTGAGGATTCTGCCTCAGTTTGCTTAAAATAACCCATCAGATGAATAAATATAATGTAATACTAAATATCACTCTCGTCATTCACGATGATGTCATCAATCGTTCAACAGCGACAATTAACGATTTATCGACGCCGTTCGTAGCGTTCGCGACGCGCAGACTGTTCCGTTACAAAGCGCTCACACTAGAGACTCCTTCCATCGATGTCAAATAAACTCCGTACACCTAACCTCCTTGCAGAAAACTTCATCGATTACATAATTATAAAAGTTAAAGCTGTTTTCGGGTCTGGGAGGAGTCCAGAGAACCAACTCGTAGTCCTGGAAATGCTAAGGCTGGAGTAAGCTGCATCAAATAAGTCCCTGTAAATGATTTGTTACTATAGAATATGAGCACATAAGGCCATCCTCATTTTATATCCTATAAACGATATTTTCTTTATTTTTATTTTTTTTTTACCGAATAAGTTTGTTTATATACTGATGTTTATTATTCTGAAGAGCAGTCCCACCGGGATTTTGCGATCACAGAAACGAGCGCAAAATCAAGCAAACTCCGCAGTATTCGGAGGAGCTTGCAGTTTTTCAGAGTCGCCACATTACGTGTGTATTTTCTGCGGGTCCGGGCCGAGACGCATCACGTGACGTCACGGCGACGCGCGTTCAACCGAAGCCCACTTCGATTCACGTGCTTCGAACACGAGTACAGCTAAAAGGTCTCGTTTACCGTCAACACAACACGGCGGAAGATCGCGATTTCACCGATCCGAGTCGTTTTTAGCAAAGAAAAGCACAAAAAACTCGCACAAATCAAGCTTACCCTTACACACGTAGCATTTTTCCGCTTTTTTTTTTTTTTCCTTTTGAAATATTTGTCGCCCAGTAATTCATTCTGACTTTGAAAATTCACTGTAAGAACTGTGCATTTATTATCATGTGCTATACAGACAAATCTGCTCAATTCCAGCGAAGGGGGGTGAATACTTTTGCAAGCTACTGTAAATACGTTATACCAAAGCTATGTTTGATTGTGATTCAATGGAACTCATGCCCGTCATCTGGCTGAATACAATCCTCATAGTTACCATCGTTCAACGGGAGGCTAAGAGAAAGTCACAATGTCATGTCACATGGTTTATAATATTAGTGTTAGAATATACTAATATAGGTAGTGAGGTCACTAAAAAAAAATAAAAAATAAATAAACAACATTCCCAAGCTCTGAAAGCTCTGAAAGTGTGCCAGTATGAACAGTTTGCATGGGCGTCTGAGACGGTCCCGCTGTGTGTCGCTGACTTTCAATAGCCAGTGTGCTTTGATTCACACTGTTTGTCTGACCTGCTACAATAAACAGTCTTCACTTCATGGCGAGGACAAAAAACAGCTCTTCTTTTCAGTCCTTCCAACCGACAAACCACGGAGCTGAGAGCTGTGTATTCTGAGTGCCTCTCTGAAGTCGTCATATACGTTTGTGTGTATTTATGGAACATTTCCATGGCCTGAAGATGGACCTAACTAGTCCACAAACAGCAGGAGACGCAGTTAGTGGTTTCTCTGTTGGAACAGAGAAAACACTGTAAAGCGGTGAACAGTTAATGGCCACTGTCTGTTAGACTAACACATTTTTACTGTGTTATGAATTTTCTTCTCAGTTGAAGCAGATCTTTTGAAGTCTGCTTGTTTTTTCACGGTTGCAGTAAAATTACATATGTATTCTCTTAAAAAGATGCATAGGTCTATTATATCCATCTGTCCATTTTCTAGACTGCTTACAGGGTCACAGGGAACCTGGGAGCCTACCCCAGGGAACTTGGGGAACAAGGTGGGGGACACCATGGACAGAGTGCCAAGCCATCGCAGGGCACAACTGCGCACACACACTTCCGCACCCATTCGCACACTACGGACAATTTAGAGATGCCAATCAGCCTACAAGGCAGGTCTTTGGACTGGGGGAGGAAACCGGAGTACACGGAGGAAACCCCCAAAGCACGGGGAGAACATGCGGACTCTGTGCACACAGGGCAGAAGCGGGAATTGAGGCCCCCATCCTGGGTATGTGAGGCAAACATGCTAACCACTAATCCAGTGTAGCACCCTAGGTCTATTACAATATATATATATATATATATATATATATATATATATATATATATATATATATATATATATATATATATATATATATATATATATATATATATATATATATATATATATATATATATATATATATATACGATGGCTGTCGAGTTCTCGATTCTGATTGGACAGTAGTTCCGGCTACAAGATAAACCACGCGTTAACTTTTTTTTTGTGTGTGTGTGTGTAGTTGTTTTTTTCTGAGGATACGTTTATGGAAGGAGTCTCCAGTGTCAGCACTTTGTAACAGTCAGAACTAAATCTGAAATTTTTCAAATTCTTCAAATTAGAAAATTGGAAATTCTAAAGGATGGAGAATGACTGACGGTTTTATAGCTGCTACAATTTAAATATCAGGAACTAATTTGTAGCATAAAATATAGGTTTCATTTTTTTAAGAAATGAAAAAAAAAAAAAAAAATTCTGGCGGTGTAAGAGGAATAAGAAATAAAAGATTAGACATCGACGTCGCTGTAAAGAGGAACGTCTCCGCTTTCTGCTCATGCTTATATTATCTTTGTAATCTGAATGTGATAACATGCCTTTCGGGTACATGCGACGCCGAACGACCAGTTAATTAACTCGGATATTGGGGATGAGCAGTTAGCCACTCACAGGGCAGTCACCCGTTATTAATTTTTATTTAGCTTTCGGACGAGCCCTTTACTCTGAGCGGGTCACAGTTCTCCTGCTCTGTAGCTGGCAGACAGGAAGCGTTAACATCAGAGGAGCCGTTTCTCAGTCTCTGCGAGCTATGCAGAGAGGGAGGGAGGATGGAAAGATGCAACACCTGTTGTGGAGAGCAGTGAAGCTTGCGATTTAATTTTATCAGTTTCTCATTAGGGCGGGGGGCCGAGGGAAAGGAACCCGGCTGATGATGGGAATCAGTGAAGCAAGCCGAACAGCATCAGATAGAGCAATACATAAACCACTGAGTGGCTTCAACAACAGGACGGAGAGAGAAGGAGAGAAAGAAGCAGTAAACACGACCGGAGATGTGGACGACACGAATGTACTCCCGATATGCTGAGATCTGGCCGTGCTGTACAGGATGGATTGTGTACGGACTGTAAAATATGGTTATATTGTAATTATAATGCGTATAACCGAATAGCAGTATGCACTATGGATGGATAGATGGTTATATGTTTAAGCAGATGGAAGGATAGATGGACAGAAGTATAATTGGATGGTCAGAGAGACAGATGAACAGAAAGAGGGATTGGATAGATGATTAGATGGTTTGACAATCAGAAGAGAAAAGATGGACAGTCGCAAGGATAGACATTCATGATCAGACGGACAGATGAAAGGATTGACGGATAGATGGTTAGACCATCAGACAGATAGACTGACAGATGCAGGGATAGACGGAGAGTCAGAAAGAGGGATAGATGGTTAGACAGTCAGACAGTAATATATAGATGGATAAATAGAAGGTTAGATGGTCAGGCAGATGGAAAGATGGACGGATAGATGGTTGGACAGTCAGACAGACAGAAAGATGGATAGATATTTAACTGGTTAGATAATCAGATTGATAGATGGGCATCCACAAGAATAGATGTACAGTCATATAAACCAACGGATGGTTAGTTTATCAGACAGATGCGAGGATAGATGGACAGACGGATGGATGGATACATAGTTGGACGGAAAGACAGATACAAAGATGGGTAGATAGAAAGATGGCGGATACATGAACGGATAGATAGCTAGGTGGTCAGACAGACAGATAAATAGACTGACTTTAGATTCTTAGATGGTTAGACAATCAGAAGGATAGATTGACAGACAGTTAGATAGAGGGATGGACAGACAGATGGTTGGACAGACAGCCAAGCAGATAGGTGATTAAATGGTTTGACAATCAGGTGGATTGATGAACAGCCGCGAGGAAGGACGGAGAGACAGTCGTATGGACCAATAGATGGTTAGATTATCAGACAGACTGATAGACAGGCAGATTGAAGGATGGACAGATAGATGGATGGTTAGCTGGTCAGACAAACAGATGGATAGAAGAACAGTATCAAGGATAGCGAGACAGTCAGAAGGACTGCTAGTTGGTTAGATGACCAAATGGATGGACAGATGATCAGACAGACACATCGCTGGGCAGATGAAAGGATTGACAGGTAGGCTTGACATGCTGTATCGTGTCCAATCTTGATGTGACCTTCATATGTATTATCTTCCATGGCCACAGGCTGGTGGCCACATGATGTTCCATTGTTGTCTGAGATCTGATTAGATCTGACGTTAGACAATTCTAATTCATCTTCTAAGTAGGAACATGTGGTGGTGGGGGGGGGGGGGGGGGTATTTTTCGTTCAGCTGGTTGCGTAATTGTGTTCTGACTAGATTCTTTGAAAAGGCTGCATCGCACAAACCGTCAACTCACTCCACATTGGAAATGATGATGGTGGCCTGTGGGTGAGCGCCATTTGCCTGAGTCTATTGTGTTTTCAATTGTCTCATCCGTCCGCCATAAAGGAAAGAGTGAGGAGGATCCTGCTGTGCCGAGGCACCGCGGCAAATTGAAAGCGTAATTTCGAGCAATATGGGGCCCAGTGGTTGGGGAAACCGATTGCCTCGGCAATTCTCTCAGAGATGAATGTAAAAGTGGGGGAAATGGAAGTATCGCTCCAAATAAATAAGATGGGAGAATAATGGCAGACGTAAATGACTTTCGCCTGAGGTTAGTGTGGGCTCATTGGGTAAGTCCATTTGGAGTCGCCCAGTGGTCCTTTGCTCTTGGTGGAGATCCCGCTGCGCTGGCCACATTGCCCTCCAGAAATTAATTGGCAAATGATGTTCGATGCTGAAACATGACCCCCCCCCCCCACCCCCCCCGACAAAGCTGATTGAATTTGTGCAGAATCTGGATTCACCATTTCTTTTTTTCTTGCCAGAATGTGTGACCTCTGACCTGACACTGCACTGGCTCTTGTATTTTAGTATGGACTGTAATAGCTTTAATACCCAAATACAACAACAATAAAAAGGCAGCAGTAACAGTCGGTCTGCCAGAAAACCACGGGTGGCCCCTTGGGCAAACAGTGCAGAGTTTAGTTACCAGAATGCCTGTATTGTACTTTCAGATATGCCTTGTGTCAAGACCAAAGTGACCAAGAATGGAAGCAGAAAACTTCCTGACGGATGAATCTACACTGATACAAATGCAGACAAACAGAAAGCATACGATTTGTTCGGTTTTTGATTTTTGTGTCTATCACGATTGGCTCCGGTTCCTCGACCTAAACGCTACCTAACTGAGCTCCAAAACAAAAATCAAACTTCTTTACGAACTGGCGCAAAATTCACAAAAGAAATCATTTAACTCACAGAGCCACCGCTCCATCAGAGCCCACGTAGACCGCACATAGTGTACGGGGTATGATCTCTCCATTAGGATATCAAATAAATAATATTACAATTCATTTGAAAGATATTAAGTATGTTTTATTTTTTGTCATTCTTAAATGAACACGTCGCATCATTATTTTATATAAATATATATATATTAGATAATCATGTCAGAATCATAATGAAATGATGCTTAAAGGAAGCATTTTGACTAGCGGCAGCACCACATCCTGGCTTTGTAGTAACATATTCGGGGAACCTTTCTGGACTTTCTGGAAATGTACAGTAACAAACCGAAAAACTGAAGAAAATCTGATCAAATCTCATTAGACGGTTATTGTTGTCAAGCGACAATGAACAACAGTTAAACGATCCGGGAAAGATCGTTATACCGACAGATAGTTAGCTAGCTTACTCAGTCACGTTAGACAGAAAGCTTTCCTGAACGTTCCGCAGGGTCTCGGGATGAGACCGAATAGGAACTCGAGTGATGAAGCTGGGGTAGGGTAACTGTAAAAGTTCTGCATTTTATTTTATTTTATTGTTGTTTGTTTTATTTTGTGAAGGGACTTTGGTTTCTTTTGCAAGCGGTCCTGTATTTTATTTCAGTGTTTTTCGGTGTCTCTGGAGGCACACTGGTAGACTTCACCTTTAATAATAATAAAATTGTGCTTCACCCCTACTCTAGAAGAAACCACCGACATTAAACATCATGTTTTATTTATTTATTTATTTATTTATCACATCAGTGTCATTGATGTTCTCAGAATGATCCACCATCCCAATAATTTCTGATAATGGTGGTCAGTTTCCACTGACGGATGAGGTAGAGTCTTTCTGACACTTCTACAGAGATAATGGCCAACGAGTAACAGGCATTTATGTTGGTTGCGCTGCTATATTGGCATCTGCATTTAGATATACATCAGAATTTGTGTGAAATAATAGCGATAATAGGACCCGCATCATCATGGTACATTTATGTCCACTGTGACACAAATGATCATTGCTGGTGTTCCTTGGTGAATAGTGACGATGAGTGTAAAGTGTGTGTGTGTGTGTGTGTGTGGGGCATAGCTGGCAGTTATGTGGGATTGTTGGAGACCTGATTCAGCCGAGTGATGGCCCTGGGGGAAAATCTGTTTCTCAATCTGGAGGTGCGGTGCATAAACAGCCGTGTGGCACCTGCCGGACAGCAGAAGGGCAAATGGGTGATGGCAGGGATGAGCAGGGTCGTAAATGATGTTGGTGGCTTTATGCAAGCAACATGTATTATTAATGTTCTCCAAGGCTGGCTGTAATAATAGTAATAATAATAATAATAATAATAATAATAATATCCCGCCACTGACAGCAACTCGCTCCAGAGCTTTCATGTGATGTGCCAAGAGGAATTGCTGATGTATCATGTCAAAACGCCATTTATTAAAATGCTAACGCAGCAGAATTTATCATTGGGCTCAATTTAATAGAATGCCATGAGCTGGGCTTTAAGTTTATGTTTTGAGTACATTGATGAGTGAACCATGTGGGCAAAATTAAAGAGGCATTTAGCTAGAAAGAGTCCTTATCGTACAATCATACAGTATAATCATCAATAAAAACCATATTTTAAAAAAAGAAGAAGACCTGACCGTATGGGGATGGAGTAACAGTGAGAATAACGTGTTCGGTTTCAGCTAACTTAGATTTCGCTATTAAAAAATTCAAATGGCAGCGCATCAGCCAAGCACAAGGTTTTATGGAGTTTCCAGTTTCATTTTTCATTCCAGGAGTCTACGCACAAGCTCTGCATCTTCCCAAACCGAAAATACGGGCAAATCATTCCCACAAATGATCTGTCAATGTCCCAGGATTCAGCGCTGAGCAGTTTTCTGCTCTGCCAGGAACCAATGAAGCGACGTGCGTAGTTACCTGTTTACACTGTGAAATATTACTAGTGTAAAAATTCACCGGTTCGATATCAGTGCGTCTGAACGTTTTACGATAGAGATGCCGAGAATCAAAACAGCGTGCGTTGGGAATTGGGAAACGTCCGTCAGGCCTAGTCGAGGAGGTGTGTACTCTGTGTCTGTCAGTTGGGGTGTGGCCTTTGGGCCTGTCAATCTCACCAATGGAGGCTTACTCTTAAGGTCAACAAACATTTGCACAGACTGAATCACATCCTATCGACCTAAAACAGTTCTGTATTTTGGCTGCCTTAAAGTCATCTTGACCGAGATAAACTCCTGTAAAAAAATACATAATCGCTTGAAAGTCTGGTTCAAAGTTGGTTTAACTCCTGAGTTTAATTGGTATTCAATTAAAACACACGGAAAGACTCGTCGCATGCTAGAACACCATAAATCACTTGTCCAAACATTGTCAGGAAGCGCCTCAAGGGTATGGCACTGCTCACGGAGCGTGGCACATTTGGAAAAGCCGTGCAGATCTGCTGTTGCCTTTGGCACACACGTCTGCAGATAATGGCCAAGAGATGTGATTGCTTCTGACAGCAGGCCAAAGGCCCATGGGCTATCCTGTGTCCCACCAAGATCGGATTTCTCCCCGTGTTCCTTTCGGTGGATTCGGATCAGCCCCCTTTACCCGGTCACTATCAGGACTCGTAACGGAGGTGCATGTGCACGTTCTGCACTCCTGCTGCATGAATACATCTGCTCAAATGGTCTAACAGGCAAACCGACACTGATTGCCGAGATCAATCCCACCATCGATCGCCTGTGCACTCCAGCGGAATCTCCCTGGTTTGTGCTCAAAGCTTCGCAGTAACATGGTGTCCAGGACAGTCCCAGGGTCTGGGAAGACGTGGTGTTTTCATTCAGAAGGCGAAGCTGTTTGGCAGTCTGCCGTCCGTTTTTTAAACAGAAAGATGGGTTTGGCAGTGGGCAAAGTTATTTCGTTGTTGGATTACACACAATTCTCATAGTTATTATAGTTTTCTTCCTGAACTTTTGCTGCAGAGGGCTTGAGGGAATTTAGTCCAAATATGGTCTTCACACTGAAATTATCCCCAAACAGAAAGGAGAATAATACGCACAGGGGGTGTGAGGCGACGGAGAGAGGAGCTTTGGCTGTGAGAATGTTTTTTCTGTGTGAGCTCGAAGACGGCCGCGTTAACCCTTTCACATCCGGTATGAAACTTCCACTTGTGGTCAAGTGCTAAATGGTATGCTGACATGATCACAGAGACAGTGGTGTGTGTGTGTCTGTGTGTGTGTGTGTGTGTAATATACTTCGATTAGTCTTCTTAGACAGAAAAAATAAATCCATCCAGACTTACATTCCCTCAGTCTTATGACTACACACTGTTACATACATTTTACGGCTACTACAAAATAAATCAACAAACTAGACGATGAATAACTTAATAAAATCCTATCAGATGTTTCATAAAAGCCGAGTTATACGTGATTGGATAATAATTAACCTTAACATCAAGAATGCTGTGAGCAGATTATTAGCCAAGCTCCCTGTCCTTAAAATACACTCCACAGTCTCACTATATTAGTCATTATTAATAACGATTAGTAGTTATAATACCAATACAGTGATATTGTAATAATAGTGCAGGAGCGAAAGGGCACCTAGGACGCACCAGGGTTGTCTCTAGACATTTCAAACATCCGGGGCACAGCCCCTGAAGAAAATATGAAATGCATGCTGAAACAAATGATTATTATTTTAAGACGTAATTAATTAATAAATATCGTATGCCGGTGGAAAGTAAAGTGGAAGACGGTTTTGTGAATAAAGTTGTAAAGTAAACGACACTGTCTCGTGTGACTTCGAAATCAAGTTCCCCTCACAAAGTACACACACACACACACACACACTCCTGAAAAAACACTCTTGCTTAAAAGACATTTAAAAGGGCACTACAGCCTCTAATTTCTGGCGTGTGTTGGGGGTTCTGGCGCACTATGGCTGCCGTCGCATCATCCAGGTGGACGCTACACACTAGTGGTGGTTGAGGAGATTCCAACGCTTACAGTGTAAAGCGCTATACAAATGTAACTGTAACTAACGAACCTGTTCCACCTATACCTACTATAAAAGCATGCTCATGCACGCACTCGTATACGCTCTGCAATAACATAAGCACAAAAATGACGCGCGAATAGGTCGCGATCTGAGGGGCTCGTGTGTGCCTCCTCATCCTTGATATGTGACTTGGGGTAAAAATATCAAGTGGATTGATTATTTTCCCGCCTCGTCAGTGATGTAGGAAGTGGAGGGAATTGGAGGCCCAATTAACCAGATTAAAAGCACAGTACAATCAGAGTCTCAGACTATTACCGTTATACTGGAGAGCTGTTAACCGGTGCATCCTTGAAAGGATACAGAGTAGAGGAGGTGATTTGAAGGAGTTATTCTTCAGCATAAACGGGGGCTTGGACAGGTTCATACTGAACATTTTGTTCCTTTTATGAGTGTTTACTGTGTTTTTATAGGCTACAGTACAGCATTTCTTCAGTGTAGCGTATACATTTCACTATTGAGCAGCACAAATGATGGCTCAGCGTGTGCAACCTAGTTCATTTTAAGGAATGAAAAATGGGAAAAGGAATTTTAAGCTAATGTATGTTGATTTTCATTTAAATGTGTCGTCGGTGTTTTAAGTTAAAAGGTAATGAAGTTAATAGGTCCGTGGGAAAATGACTCCTGACTACATAAAACCTTTTGAAAAGTTTACTTTATGTGTGTTAATAGAATATTGAACTGGGGAACATAGGACCCTCGGAACAGGTTAGCATAGGAACCTGGGAACATAGGGAACATGTTAGCATAGGGAACATGTTAGCATAGGACCCTGGGAACATAGGGAACATGTTAGCATAGGACCATGGGAACATAGGGAACATGTTAGCATAGGGAACATGTTAGCATAGGGAACATGTTAGCATAGGACCATGGGAACATAGGGAACATGTTAGCATAGGGAACATGTTAGCATAGGGAACATGTTAGCATAGGACCCTGGGAACATAGGGAACATGTTAGCATAGGACCCTGGGAACATAGGGAACATGTTAGCATAGGGAACATGTTAGCATAGGACCCTGGGAACATAGGGAACATGTTAGCATAGGGAACATGTTAGCATAGAACCCTGGGAACATAGGGAACATGTTAGCATAGGGAACATGTTAGCATAGGACCATGGGAACATAGGGAACATGTTAGCATAGGACCCTGGGAACATAGGGAACATGTTAGCATAGGGAACATGTTAGCATAGGACCCTGGGAACATAGGGAACATGTTAGCATAGGGAACATGTTAGCATAGGGAACATGTTAGCATAGGACCCTGGGAACATAGGGAACATGTTAGCATAGGACCCTGGGAACTGCCCTGGGAACACGTTAGCATACCTAGGTAAAACCGTGTAGAGATTAGTTCTATTCCAGTATATATGATTTCTATGAACCTGGTGCTTTTTAAATCGGAATATTTCTGTACAGCATATGGAAAATAATCCAGACACAGAATGATCCCAAGCACTGCAACTACTTAGCTAACATAGCAGTTTAGCAAGACCGGCTGTTAAATGATATTAAATGATGTCAAACAAATATGAGTCAAG
>NC_030444.2:12465186-12482686 GCF_001660625.3 Ictalurus punctatus
ACGCTTCCGATATCCGGAGCTCAGTCTTCACCGCGCTGTGGTGGAATCAACCGCTTCTAGGAAGGTTCGCTACCGGGCAGAGTTTTTCCATGTGGAGATAACGGCTCTCACGGTGGTTCTTTGGAGTCCCGGAGCTTTTGAAATATCTTCGTAACCCTTCCCAGACTGATGTATTGTAATCACCTTCTTCTTCATCATTTCTGGAATTTCTTTCAACTTTGCCACAGTGGGTTACAGGTTAAGACCTTTTAACCGACTTCATGCTGTTGAAAAAGTTCTATTCAAGTGTTGATGTGATTGAACAGGGTTTGCAGTAATCACGCCTGTTTGCGTCTAGTCCAGCTGAACCCCATTATGAATGCAGTTTCATAGGTTTCGGGAATTAGTAACTACGGGGGCAAATACATTCTCACACAGGCCCAGTTGGTATTGGATAACTTTTTTTGCTACAATAAATAACATCATTTAAAAACTGTATTTAGTGTTTACTCAGGTTGCCTGTGTTTTATCTTAGATTTTGTTTTTAATTTCTGAAACAATTCAGTACGACACACACACACACACACACACACACACACCTTGAAATACTCATTTTGATTGGCTATACAAGAGAAATTTGGCAATACAAGCAAGTGGACCAGAAAATGTTTTCATTTACGCGACCCTCATGATTAAAAAAAATCTACAACAGGTCTACTGGTGTTAAAAGTGTCAAACTTGCTGACAGGTGTGTCTCACACCGGGGTAATCAAGGCCTAATTATTGGTATTGTCCTGTCACCATAGGAAATGTTTTGAAAATGATCAAGACCGTAACGATTTGCGTGTGCCTCTCCTTGCCACTAATTAAGCTAAACTGCCAAAGCGCGGCACAAAACAAGACGACACACACGACAACGACTCGGGCAACAAGCTTGTGTTTGTTACGTTCAGCTCGGACATAAACAGAAATCTAGCATGAGGGATAAAAATAAAATAAAACGGTCACTCTGTCTTACTTTCTTTCTAAACTGAATAAAGTAAAGTAGTATCAGTATAGCTCATATATATATATATATATATATATATATATATATATATATATATATATATATATATATATATATATATATATATATGATCACACCTGGTGATTAGTTATGGGAAAATAATCAACGACTAGGTGGTGTGATGGAGTTACTGGGTTAATTTCCAACGACAGGCTCTCACTGCTTCTGGATTTGAAATGTCCCGTACGGTTTGGACGGCACCGCACTGCCGCCGAAATGACGAGCAATACGATCTTACGCTTAATCCGATTACTTATCGAAACATAGCTTTATCGGCAGCGTATGTGAGAATCAGCAGCACGCGGACTATACGCGCTCGATGTGTAAAAAGTGTTTCACGGAGGAGAAACGCTTGATTATCCGTGCCGTCATCAGGAAAGAAGTGCTGAAGTAAACAGACACGAAAGCTACAGAGGTGCTAATAGATTCAATTAGATCAAATGAATGTGTACGTGAAGAGTGTGTGTATGAGAACAGACACAATTTATGATTAATTCGTTCATTTTGCACTGGAGCTACGAGGTTAAGAACTCCGATATCACAAACGTCCGCGTATTTACGTCTCGACTAGAGGTCGATCGATAGTGGATTATACCGATACTGAGAACTAAGTCAGGCGGTACCTGCCTGCTGATAACCCATTAATCAACCGATAGTTTTTAAAACCGATACTGTAGATATATATCCAAACTGAACCAAACAGTAACAGTCCAAATAACATAAAAATAGACACTTCAAATAACAACTAAATTGGTCAGTTTTTATTTCGCCCTCTAGAGGCCGCTTTCGTACCGTACGATGACAGCGGACCCTTCTCGCAACGGATACGACTCGGAAAAACTATCGGCGTGGATTTCTGCGATAACTGAAAGTTCCAGCAATCGGATATCGGTGATGATTAATCGGCAAAACCGATCGATCGGTCGACCTCTAATCTAATCTAAACAACCTTGTTTGCTAATTGGCAGGATCTCAGCGCAATATTTTTTTTTTTTCAGCAATAATTTTTGAGTATAACGTATTATTTAAACCCATCAGTGATGTCCGAAAGCTCCTCCTCTTGGTCCCGATGCTGCTAATTACTTGAAAAATATATATTCGAAATTTACATGGAAAGTATTGAGTAGAGTGAGGCCACAGCAAGTAACCTTAGAAGGAGTAACAAAGGGCTATTGATATTTAGAGGTATTAGGAGAGTAGCTAAACAAAATGACAATGAGAAAGCAAATCCTACAACACATCATTTTGTTTAAACACTGCTGAAGTAGATGCTACAGACTCCTCTCTTTTGTGAATTTAGGTGGTAGAGCATCGACGGCACACACTCATCCAGCGTACAGGCGAACGGCACATCCTGAGCAGTTTAAATGCACCTTTGTTCAGCGGTGTTCAGCGGTGTTTAATATCATATAGGGTTGCTTGTTTTCAGCAAGATTTACAGCTCGACTACATCTTTAGAAAACACACACACACACAAAAGACCTGAAACTATCCCCAAAAAAAGACTACTGGAAAAGGAAGACCTTTTATTCTCAGTGTGTGAAGTACTTGTTTCACATGCAATTGTATTACTCCATAATCCCCCTTTCCCTGTGCCAATCTTTACAATATATCATACAAAAGAAATGGTTCTTCCTTTCTTGTGAAAATGTACTAGTTTTAAACAAGCCCAATCTGGCAACCCTGTCATTAACATGAATGTTTGCCGTCTTCCTCCAGTGAAAAGCAAGCTCCCTGCCCAGTGTGCTTCTCTTAGCACTTGTTGCAGTTCCCATTTTTGACCACTGAGTGCAATAACAGCGCTGTAGAGCTACATGGGGCAGGGAGCGTGCTGCCCCGCCATCACACAACATCCAGAAAGTTCAAGCAAATCACCAAGTCGAATAGTGTTCTTTAAGATGGTGGGTCACTCAAAAGAGGTACGGACTATTATAACGTAGTGTAATAAAATATACGGAGCTGTCACTGAGGTCTTTATGAAGATTGACATCTGTTAAACGCCCTGTGTGAGAGAGCCGTCACTGCATCACGTGCGACAGACCGGGAAAATAGGAAATGATGTCAGAGTGAAATTGGGAAACAAAGACAGCGAGAAAGACAGAAAGTAAAAGAAGGAAGGAAGGAAACTAACAGTAACAGTGCGTTTCATCCTTTCCACAAATATTATCTGATGTGAAGACGCTTTCTTTGGGTGTAATCCTTTAATTACTGTGTACCTAATTATCAGTCTGTGGGTGTGTGTATGTGTGTGAGAAAAAGAGAGAGAGAGAGAGAGAGAGAGAGAGAGAGAGAATCATAATGTTACACCAAACACATCTTTTTATTTCGGCTTTGTGTCTAACAGCTTTGACATTAACCAGAATTGATTATTGCTTCATTTGTCTCTCTGCTGTTTGTTTGAACACACACTGTGATGTCTGTAACCCTAGTTCAATTAACCAGGATATCTCTCTCTCTCTCTCTCTCTCTCTCTCACACACACACACACACACACACACACACTCTTATTCCCTGCACTGGTGCCACGCTGGCGAAAAATCAATCACCAAGGATTCCGTTGCCCCGGCAACGGTGTGTTCCATCGCCGTGGAGTAAGTGGTGAATGATTGCGTGTGTAAGACATCGGGATGAACGAGTGCGAGAAAACGAGGGAGTGGAAAGGGGTTTTTATTCCCTTCGTCCCTTCCCTCCCCGCTCGCCCTGCCTGCGAGTTAATTAAACCAACCGGCACAAAATACATCTGAATACGGAAAGACAGAAAACACACACAGAGACTAATCTAATTCCCATGCTGGAGAGAGAGAGAGAGAGAGGGAGAGAGAGAGAGAGAGAGAGGAGGGGAAAAAAGATGGAACATGCGATAAGCTAAAGAGTAAGATAAAGAGAGATAAGAAGAAAGAAGAGAAGAAAGAAGTTAGAGATAGAGAGGGCATTGTGATTATAAGGGGAAGATAAATATTATGCGAAAGAAAAAGAAGAGATAAAGAGAAGGGGATACAGTGTGGGTGGGGTAGAAAGCGCATAAGAAAGAAAGAAAGAAAGAAAGAAAGACATGCAAAGTCAGAACAAATATAAGAGGAATAATCCATAAAGAGAGAACGGATTGAAGGATAAAGAGACAGGAAGGGAAAAAGAGGAAGGAATGTATGAGCGGAAGAGTAGAGAGAACGCAAGATTGATAAACAGGGGAACAAATTAAATGAAGAAAGAAGGAACAAATCATATGGAAAGAGAGGAAAGACAGCGGACACAAGGATCAAGGGATACAGAAAGAAATGGATGATGGATGTATAAAAAGAGAGAGACGGAGAGAGAGAGAGAGAGAAACTGATATCTGTTGGAATAAGCCTTAATAAATGATGAGAAGAGAAAGAAAGAAAGAAAGAAAGCAGAGGGAGAAAGACGGAAGAGAGAGAAAGAAAGCAAGACGTAGGCGAGAGAAGGAGAGAAAAGTAAGGTGTGAAACAAAACAGTCAAAAACCTGTGTGTGTGTGTGTGTGTGTGTGTGTGTACGTGCGCACCCAATTCTACAAAACAATATTTATTACTAACTCGAGCTCTGTATTTACGTCATGCTGGCATCTCTCTCTCTCTCTCTCTCTCTCTCTCTCTCTCTCTCTCTCTCTCTCGTACATTTACGGAATAATTAAACGTACGTTTATGGAATAACTGAACACCGTCTCAGTGTGAAATATTTCATGTTTCAACTCCGAGGCTGATTTGGGATCCAGGGAGTCTCGCTGCGATCCCGTACGTCCGGGCCGTGTTCCAAATCAACATCTCTTTCTCTGTGCCCTGGAGTGCGCACTCACATCTGTCGAGCGCACAGGAGCCAATTTCAGTCAGATTCGTGTCGAACACATCGAGCTAACTGGCCTTGGCGAGGCCGCGGAACGAGACGGGTGGAAGCCGGGGGGGGCGAGGGGAGGGCGACGACACAGAAACATGGTGTTGAATAATCTGTCTGCAGGGGACTGGGGCTCCATCAAAAGAACCGTGAATACCCGACTGACGCTGCAGAAGAAGAGGATCACTTCGGGCAAAGGAGTATTTTTATTCAAACACGTGCAGGGAAGCGTCCGCGAGACTCCAGTTCTGCAGGATTCATGTGGAGGACACGGAGGTCTAAGATAATCGTGTGTGGAACGCCGTGGGAGCGGGACGACGTGTGTTTACGCTGCTCACGTAGTCATACGGATCGATGTCGCCTCATTACTGGAGTTAGGGAACGAACTGGATAAGGAAACAAGGGAGCAGGAGAACATTGAGGAACGAGGAAAGTAGAAAGAAAGTAAGCAAAGGAACTGGAGAACAAAGACAAGCAGACAGACAAAGACAAAGCTGAGGAGAAAGAGAAATGATGAATGATTGAGAAATGATGAGTAAGAAAGTCAGACAAAGGAGTTAAAAGAGAGAGGGAAAAAAACGTGGAAAATGAGCAAGAAGGAAAGAGAAAACTAAGTGGTAGAAAGAAAAACAGAGCAGAAGAAAGAAAGAATAACACGCAGAGAGAAATCGAGAGAGACAATGAGAGACACTTAAAGGGTAGTGTTGGTGCCTTCATACGCCCTTGACATTAACCTGCATAAACACTTATTCCATCAGGCATCATCATGGCATGTCCATATCGTATTGGGTGGGCGGGATGGTGTTACGCTTTCCCCTGTCAATCACAGTGACACTAGCCAATCATGGGAATCTGTGTGCTTATGTATGTGAAAGAGAGTCTAGTTTGTCTTGGAGGAAGCGTGTATTAGCGTTCACCTTCCCCGCTCGGTAGCCTTCGTATGATGGGAAGAGCTGGCTGGAAGGTGGGAACTTGCAGGTGACCAAATTTGGTGGGGGGGGGCAATGTTCCGGTATAAACATCTGTAAACACATTCCTTACCAACAATAAACACGGTAAACAATCTACTATAACAACACAAAGGAATTAACCTGATCAGCTCCTTCCATGCGATGGCGAGACAAACTAAAACGCCACGACGCTCTCGGAGGACGCGCTCGTCTCTGGATCGAAAAACCTTCCTGTTTTTAAGTGACTCCAGTGTTTCGCTTGAAGCCGTAGCGAATAAAAGAAACAGTCTTGCGTGTCACACTTGCACTGCCAGTTAAAAGGCCTCTTCCTGTCAAAGCATACACACTTTTGCCAAAAAAAAAAAAAAAAAAAAAAAAAGTGGTTTGGTGGCATCAAATGAAAATGTCTCTAGTGAGAGACTAGAGAATAAAGAAACAAGGGACATTAAAGGAGCCAGGCAACAAGAAGGTCTGAGAAACTGTGGAAACTAGGGAATAAAGAAAATAAGGAACCAGGAAATCAGGAAAGCTGAACAAGAGCAACGAGGAGAAAAGAGGGTGTGGCCTGTAAGATTGCCAGGGCGGAGCTGGAGCAGTGCTGAGGAAAACAGATGGTAAAGCAGAGGTTTAATGATGTACACAATTTAGAATATAAAAAAAAAGAAAATGCAACTTAACGATCTCTCAGGAAGAAAGAGTCATAAATGTTTGTTTGTCTTCCACAGTACTGAAATTGCTCAAACTTTCACACGTTTCCTCAAGCGGCTCTTTAAAAACAACAACAACAAAAAAAAACAACAACAAGTGAAATAAAAAGGGCCATGAATTCAATAACTCCTGGGCTTCCCACGATTTCAAATAACAAATGCCTAAGAAAAATAAAAAATAAAATAAAAACGAGACGATAAAACATGTCAGGCTCGGAATTCCTTTCATAAATATCTCAGAACCCCACGGAGGCTGCGGTTTATTATTTCTGTGACGATTAGAGCATCATGGGAATTGAGGTACGCCGAGAAGTGACTCGAACTCATATGTGTAGTCTTTAAAACAGCACAGAAGGTGCTCGTAATCCTGAAACATTCAGGTGGAACATCTGCCTACCGGTTCGCTCTACAACTCCACTGGGGTCCTCGCCCCGTCCTCTCTCCCCTCTCTCCTTTCCTGCGTGACTCCAATTAAAAGTTAGAAACATCCAGATGGCGAAAAATGCACCACAAGCTCTTTTTTTCCCTCCACCCTGCTCTCCACCGGATGGCTGGTGGAAAAATGGAGGAGTTGAAGCAGAACAACTCAATCCGACGCTCGGAAAAACAGACGCACTCGCTCAGCTTGTCCTTCTACAATGACGTGCTGCTCGAAAACTCCCTGAAGCTCTCTAATTATAGTTTTGAAGATGTCAGCACTGTTGGTCCACTTTTGGAGCGAGTCGCTACGAGGGACATGGAGGCTCGCCGAATGCTGAGGAAGGCTTTTAGAAAACGTACGCACTGGAACGGTGGAGAAACGTGAATGTTCACTGGATTTAATCTAGCAACTATTACGCAGAAGAACGAGATAAAACACAAATACAGTGATAAGTGAGGCCAGTGGGGGGGGGGGGGGGATCCGTACGGCTTATAGAATAACTATAAACCTAAGAAAACAAGCTAACAAACAAACTATGAAGATATAGGGCCTGGTGCAGGGAAGAAAAACATTCTGCAGTGCTTATTAAATACATACAAATAATAATAATAATAAAAAAAAAGCTAGGAAACTACAGAATATGAAAAGTAGGAAATAATGAGTTAGAGAACTAGGGAACCGGGGAAAACTAACGGAAACTTGAGAGTCTAGGAACTACTATATGAAATAAAGCAACTATGGCACAAAGACCAAAGAAACTAGACAAGAAGAACCTCTGGAATTAGGAAACAAAGAAACTAATGAACTAGGAAATGATATGGCGTTTGTGCACTAGTGAAGGAAACACAGTGGTTATTAAATAAATACAAACGATGCTCTAAGACACACGTAAACTAGGGAACGAGGAAACTATCGGACTAGGGTGAACCTGAAAAATTGGGAGTAACTTAACTACGAAACCACAAAAACTTTGGAACAATAAAAACCAGAGAACAAGACTAAAGAAACTAATGAGCTGTGAAGCTGAGCGGCTCTGAAACACGGAAACTGGGACACTAGGAAACTAGAGAACTAACTAATCAAGTATGAAACAACAAGAAGAATGGGGAACTATCAAATAAAGCAACAAGAACACGAAGTAACTAATGAACAATGAAACTGGAAAAGAATTAGGGAATTATATATATATATATTTATTTATTTTTTTTCAAAAACGGTCGAACAAGAACTCTGGGTAACTAAGGAACGATGAAACTAAATAACTAGGGAACAACAAAATAAAGTAACAATGAAACAAGAACAATAAGTAACTAAAGATCAATGAAATCGGGTAACTAGGGGGGAGGAAACCAGGAAATAAGGAAACTAAGTAACAAAGCTGCAAGTTACAGTGAAAGAAACAACGAGATAGATAGATAGATAGATAGATAGATAGATAGATAGATAGATAGATAGATAGATAGCATTTAAACGGCTAACATTAATGATTTCATTACAAAACTAAAAAAAAAAAAAAAAAAAAAAAGTTAAACAGTAGGAATCAGACCAAAAGGAAACCATTCTTCGAGTTTATTAAATTTGGCACCAAAAAAAAAACAAAAAAAAACCAGACAGTAGCATGAGTTTGTTTTGGCTGCTACTTTTTCAGAGTTCTCTCTGTGAAGGATGAAGCCTTCGGAGGGAGCAGGGCATAGTCAAAAATGGAGCACAGCCACAACTCGAAGTTAAAGATCTGTCATCTGAATGCCAATCATGCAGTGTGTGCTTTTTACAAACTGAGAACAACTCGAACCAACCCAACCTCCTGTGTACCGTGATGTACGGACATGATTCCCTCACTAATCCTTTTCACTTTGTACAGCCAGAAATGGCTAATTATCACACGTGTCTCCGTTTTTGGCTTAGCCACTTAGCCATTGTCGGTGGACGGCATCGTGAGTAGTCACCTTGTTGTTCGCACTTTCAGGCCCAAGATCACGCTAACACCCTAATGAGAGCGACACGCGCCAGTAGCTCATTTTAAATTTTAATTAGCAGCTCTCTAATGCTAGCCCTTGATCTGTTTCAGCTGGTTAGCATCCAGCCCTCGCTCTGCAGACAGGCCTGATGGGAAAACGGAGCGGCTAACCGAAAAAAAACTGAGCGCTCTTATGGGACTGTGCCGGTGCCAAGGAAGCGTCTCGCTTTCACTGCTGGTCTCTTGGTTCTCTTTGGGATAACAAGCAAAAATGTTTTTTTTTTTTTTTTTTTTTTCTTTTCCCTGGCTTTATGTCTTGGTGAATAATTCAACAGCTTCCCTTTTAAGCTGCCAAAGGACTCTGGAGATAAATAAAAAAGAAAAACGGAGAGGCTTCATTTCACGCTATTTTTGACAATCTGTCTAAGTCGGCGCTTAGATACAGTAGCAGATACTGTCGAGAAATAAATAAATAAATAAAGCAAGCAGGCAGCTTTATGCCAGAAAGGAATTGGTATCTTCCCATCGCTTTATTTCTGTGCGGAGTGTGGAGGCGTTCGACAGTTCTTGCTTCTCCGGCACCTTCCGCCGACCCTCTGATAAGTGCCAAACCGACGCTCTGTAGCAGGACAGAGGTGATAATAGAGAAGCTAATGGTCTTTAAGAGAGTGCTCTCTGCTACAGCAGGCTGGGATGCAGCGGTGACGTGTTTTTTTTTTTTTTTCAGAAAATGGTGGGAGCTCATGAATCCCACAGATGTGACATTTTTCATATTGCCGAAAAGAGCTCTTCACCCTCAAAACGCACCTTGTGGCGGCTTGTCCTCCTACTCGAGGACTGTTATTACATGACAAGGAGTGCTTGTTTCTGGCAGGCTCTGCTCCCCAGCAGTAAGTGAGGAGACAGATCATTGTGAGGCAGCCTGACAGCACTCTAGATCTTAGCAAACTCACACTGCAGTCTGTAAGCATTTGGGCAGCGACGGTATTTTTGTCTTTCGGCTCTCCGTCCTAGCATGTTGGTTTAAATCGAGTAGATTTTGATATGCAATGAGTCAAACACATTTTTGATGCTCAAACCTGCCGCTTGATAGTTGTCACGTGTTGAGGGAAAACTTCGCATCGAAACACATTATATATGACGTGTTTGCACCAGGCTTGTGTGATACTCTATAACAAAGTAATCACATCTACATAATATTACACATGACATTTACAGTAGGTACAGTAGTACCCTGATTTTTATTTATTTTTGGATCAGACCTGACAAGTGTTATGCAATTTGCATAGCAGTGCTGCAGTTTAACATTGGACTACACTAGTATGACTTATCGCTCATACTTTTCTCCCCGACTCGACAGGAGATGAGCCGATCGACATACACTATATGACCAGAAGTTTCTGGAAACCTGACCATCAAACTAATATGCGCTTTTTGAACATCCCATTCCAGATTGATTTCCACTCCACTCTTCTGGGAAGGCTTTCCACTCGATTTTGTAACCTGGCTGCGGGGATGCGTGTTCATTTAGCCACAAGTGCATTAGTGAGGTCAGGCACTGATGTCAGGTGATAAGGCCTGGGGTGCAGTCGCTGTTCCAGTTCATCCCAAAGGTGTTCCGTGGGGTTGAGGTCAGGACGCTCAAGTTCTTCCACAGCGATCTTGTCAAACCATGTCTTCGTTGCTTTGCTCTTAGTTCCAGTGAAAGAAAATTGTAATGCTACAGCATACAAATACATTCTATACAACTGTGTGCTTCCAACCTTGTGGAAACAGTTCAGAGATGGCTGGCACACGGGTGCGATAAGTCCACAAACTTACGGCTATATAGTGTATCTTAATCTGGAACAATTTACACAAGTCTTTTAAAATCTCCAATATTAAACAACGCTGCAAGGGAGCCCCGGCCATTCCCCCAACCTCGCACGCTCTTGGGGCTCTTGAGACTCACAGAGCGCCCGTTCTTTCTTTGAAGGTAAATGGAGAATATTTTGATTTCATTCCTATGAAATAAAATGGATCATTTTATGATCGACTCAGCCAACAAGTATACGGTTAACATCGGTTAACTTTATTTATTAGTGACATTTTGGTCGAAAAATTGTACAAAAAAAAAAAAAGGGGAACCTAAAAGGTTTAAGTAAGCCTGTCAAATCTAACACTTTCCAAATAATTATAATACACTGATTTTGGTTGTCCTGCGCCAGTCAGGACACGTTCGAACCTTTGAAATATGTCAGCCATGTGGACTTTTGTAAATGGATCATACTGAATTATATTTGTAGAATTCTATCTTTTATAGGTGCAAAACCACCTATAAATTCACCATCCAGTTGAGTTTTCATTACTGCCACTGCCAGCAAGCAGTTCCTGACTGCACAATATTATTACACCCTTCCATACTCTGCTTAAAGCTGAAGGTGGTGGAAAGGTCCGTCTACTTGTCTGGGAAGGTAGTTTTCGGTTCTGGACGATTCGTTCGTTTATCAAGATGCTTAAACGGTAGAATCGCGAGCGGGGTAAAAATCGATATCGCACAAGCGTACTTGATGCGTTTTTTGTTTTTTTTTATCAGCTCTTTATTATGCAGGTTTATTCTGGTCTTTCGGGATTTACACACATCAATTACGACCATGAAGATAATCACTGATGTATTTAAATCTTGGAAATCATTACTGTGCACTTTTAAATGGAAAACCTTTCCGCAGCACAAACGCTAAAGCCTGCTATGTCTTTTTCACAGGGGAGATAAGATGTTAAATAAATGACTTAAATGGCTGGAGCCGATTTAGTAAAATATCCATCTAGGCAAAGCCACTAGCTACATTATGAATCAGTAAGTCGTTTGAAATGCACTGAGCGGATTAGCAATTTGAATAGAATAATGGAAAAAGTACAATGTTTTAAATAGCTTCGTGAAAAATGAGATTTAAAGATTTTAGGTTTTCTTTTGACATACTTCGATACGCTTAGAAAAAAAGGGGTGGAAAAAAAAATTCCTCAAGGGATCCTTTGGTCGTTAAGGAAGACCTTCAGTTTCTTGGTTTTACAAAATTAGCTCAAAGGATTCTTTCAGAAGGACACTCTGAAGAAACATGAAAAAACGTTCCTCTATCCTTTAACCAACCGTACTCCATTAAATACACACGAAATATCCGTCAAGGGTTCTTTTGGTGGTTAAGGGATGGAGAAACCTACAGTTTTAGGATTCTACATAATTATTTTGAAGGGTTATTTCAGATGGTCACACTGAAGAACTCCATTCCATCTCAAATAAATGTTCCTGTTGCTGATACACTGTTCAGGTGGTTTAGGGTTGTGCATAATTATCTCAAGGTGTTCTTACAGAAAGACATACTAAAGAACCCCAAAACAGAAGATATCCCTATCCTTTTACCACCCAAGAAGAACCATTATTAAGTCTTCCTTCCGCTGATACACTCTTAAACAAGGTTCCTCAAGGGCTCTTTGGGAGGACACAATTACTTCAAGGTGTTGGACACACTGAAGAACCCTAAAACTTTTTTTTCCATCCCACCCAACCCTTAGTAAGTCTCCTAGTAAGGATCCTTCTAGAAGGACACACTGAAGAGGTCCTAGAGAGTTCATTTAGCTGTGGGTTGGTTGTTTGTTTTTTTCTTCGAAAACTTCATAACATCCTAAAATCTGTGAAAGGAACCAGACCGATCTAGAACCAACTTCAAAAGGGTAAAAAGGGCAATGAAAATATAAAGTGGTCAAACTGTGATGTCTTTTGTGTTCATTGTATTAATCATGTGACTCAGCAGTTTTACAATCGGGTCTGTTCATTTTCAGCGATTAAGCAGCTTCCGGAAAGTTCTGCGTCTCAACGATAGTAGTTTCAGTAGGCTTACGTTAAAATGGGATCTTAAACATTTGTAATGAGGAGTTTTGCCTTCAAACACGTCAAAACGGTATTTAAACAGCGAGGTTCATTCCGACAGACACAACATTTTACAGAAGTCAGATAAGAATGAAGGTAGAAAGAGCACAATAACCCAGCACTTTCTATTCACAGGTAACCGACGTGATAACAATGTTCCTGGAAATGCATATAGACAAAGAAACAAAGTTTGACTCAACATCAGTACTTCCTGCTGAAAAATGACTACAAAAGTTCAATTATGCTCCAGAAAGATGTGATACATCTGTGTTCATACAGTGGGATGAACAGCTTTGTGCTGGAATGAATACCTTAGTTTTAATTTAGGTGCTGAAAGAGAAAGAAAATGGCTTTCTGTTGGAAAATTACCATACCTTTTTAACACATCTATCTGTCAAGCCTGGCTGTGTGTGTGTGTGTGTGTGTGTGTGTGTGTGTGTGTGTGTGTGTACAGTTGCAATCAAAATTATTCAACCCCAACCTCCCCACCCATTGCAAATCAGGTTTATTGTCAAAATGTACAAACTTTCAGCTGTCAATGAACAAATCAAACAAAAACAATTGAAATAGTTGAACACAACGAATGCTTCAAGCGGTTTCCCCAAATTCAACTGAAAATGCAACTTATAATGACTTCTCCAGTCTCAAAATTATTCAACCCTTCCATGGCAAGAATCTTTAGTACTTAGTAGAGCGTCCTTTTGCTGTTATGACCTGCTGCAGACGAGATGCAGAGCTTCTGGCAGCGTTCCTGAGGAATCTTAGCCCGTTGCTCATGAGCAATGGCCTCCAGTTCAGTAATATTCTCGGGTTTGCGTGCTGCAAGCGACGCCTTCTAATCCCACCAGAGATTTTCTATGGGGTTCAAGTCAGGTGACTGTGATGGCCCTGTAGAATCTTCCAGAACTTCTTCTGCAACTAAGCCTTGGTGGAATTTGAGGTGTGCTTGTGATCATTGTCCTGTTGGAAGATCCAATGACGCCCAAGCTTCAGCTTCTTCACAGACGGCATGATGTTTTCTCCTAGGATTTCCTGATACTTCACTGAATCCATCTTTCCTTCCACACGCTGCAGGTTTCCAGTGCCAGAGGATGCAAAGCAGCCCCAGAGCATCACCGAGCCACCACCATGCTTCACTGTGGACAGAGTGTTCTTTCTTCATTCTTCTTCCTCCAGACATACCGCTGATCCATCGTGCCAAAAAAGTTCCAGTTTTGTTTCATCGCTCCACAGAACAGAATCCCAAAACTCCTGTGGCTCATTTATATGATTTTGAGCTGAGTTTTCTTGTGCTTCTGGGTCAGTAGTGGTGTGCGTCTCTTGGGGGGGTTGAATAATTTTGAAACTGGAGAAATCATTATAAGTTGCATTTTCAGTTGGATTTGGTGAAACCGCTTGAAGCATTCCTTGTGTTGAACTATTTCATTACTTTTGTTTGATTTGTTCACTGCAAACAGCTGAAAATCTGTAAATGTTGACAATAAACCTGATTCACAATGAGGGTTGAATAATTTTGATTGCAACTGTAAAATTCTAGCCAAAGACTTGCTGCCAGGTTTTGTCATTACATAAGGTTGTTGCTGAATTAAACCACACCTCTTTCCCTGGCATTGAAGTAACGGTGCAGTTTTTCCCACCACAAAAAGGAGGCATGCTGTTTCATCCACACTCGTACTGTAAATTAGGATAAACACACAGCATCCTTAAAGCCAATTAAGCTACTGTCGTAACAAACATGGCCCAAAGGTTAATGCTACAATCACATGCAACACAGGGACACGATCTGCTCTTCTCAGGTGTGTGTATACAAGAATAAAAGTCTATACACTATGATGTAAACAACTGTGAGATGAAGCCATCTGTAGGAGTGGTGTTTTCGAGAGACATGGTTTACACATTAGACACACAAATACATCAGCATGAGTCAGTGTTTTCACTGGAAAGACAGTACTGGGAGGCATTTAGGATCTGTTTTATATCTTAAGATATTTATATTCTAGAGCCGAGTACTTTGCTATGCACTTAGTTATGTATACACGTCTGAGCAAATTATCGAACTGTGCCGCATCCGGCAGCCAAAACAAGAGATCTGTTTCTAAAAGTAATTTTTATTATTAAGTTAAAAATGTATTTGAAATTTTGCTAAAATGCTAGCTTAAAGATGTTATAATGAGTGGGAAAGAATTCAATTCAATTCAATTTTATTTGTATAGCGCTTTTTACAATAGACATTGTCTCAAAGCAGCTTTACAGAAATATCAACACGGTGTACAGATATTAAAGGTGTGAATTTATCCCAACTGAGCAAGCCACTGAGTGGCGACGGTGGTGAGGAAAAACTCCCTAAGATGTTTTAAGAGGAAGAAACCTTGAGAGGAACCCGACTCAGAAGGGAACCCGTCCTCATCTGGGTAACAACAGATAGTGTGAAAAAGTTCATTATGGATTTATATGAAGTCTGTATGGCGTTAGGAGCAGCCGTAGTCCCAGCAGTCTGGAATTAGAGAAGATTTGAGCTCCATCCAGAGGCAGAAAGGATCTGGATCTCTAGTATCTCCATAAATTCGTGTGGGGCTCGGCGAAAGGAGAGAGGGAGAAAGTAGAACAGAATCTAGTCAGGGTAGGCTTGAGTCACGTCAGTTTCCGTGACTGGGGTAAAGCATGGAGCGTTGCTAGTTCAGATTCGTGCACTTAGTTAGCTGGCGGCCCCGCCCAACTCAAAGCAGCTGGAAGAAGGAAAAATAAAGAGGAAACGCAGAATTCTCTCAGCTGAAGAGACAAACGTTGTTCGTTCTTTTGCAGTCGAAAGACAATGCACCACAAAAGCTCCAGCTTATAGTATGAAGCGAATTATAACTGAAAATAAGTTCACAAGTGGCTTAATAATTATTTACCATCATATCTAGTTGTATTTCTATAAAACATTTCTGTGTGTGTGTGTGTGCGCGTGTGTGTGTGTGAGATGTGACTTTTTTCAGAGAACAAGTCTCTGAAGTGCTGCATCATAATTTAGTCACCATTTTCATCCATTATTTAGAATAAAAGGAGTGAAAATGCTTCTGCAGGAAAAAGAAATCAGTGTCAATGCAGGACAGAAAAAGAGTCTCGGCTTCGGTGTCTCTCAATCTCAATAAAGGAGGCGTGGCCTCTGTGCCTATCAATCTCGGTAAAGTAGGCGTGGCCTATGTGCCTATCAATCTCAGTAAAGGAGGCGTGGCCTCTGTACCTATGAATCTCAGTAATGTAGGCGTGGCCTATGTGCCTATCAATCTCAGTAAAGGAGGCGTGGCCTCTGTACCTATGAATCTCAGTAATGTAGGCGTGGCCTATGTGCCTGTCAATCTCAGTAATGTAGGCATGGCCTATGTGCCTATCAGTCTCAGAAAACGAGGCGTGGCCTATGTGCCTATCAATCTCGGTAAAGGAGGTGTGGCCTCTGTGACTATCAATCTCAGTAAAGTAGGCGTGGCCTCCGTGCCTATCAATCTCAGTAAAGTAGGCGTGGCCTCTGCCTATCAATCTCAGTAAAGTGGGCGTGGCCTCCGTGCCTATCAATCTCAGTAAAGTAGGCGTGGCCTCTGTGCCTATCAATTTCAGTAAAGTGGGCATGGCCTCTGTGCCTATCAATCTCAGTAAAGTAGGCGTGGCCTCTGCCTATCAATCTCAGTAAAGTGGGCGTGGCCTCTGTGCCTATCAATTTCAGTAAAGTAGGCGTGGCCTCTGTACCTATCAAGCTCAGTAAGATAGGTGTGGCCTCATTGCATGTCAGTGAAAGGAGGCGTCAGGGTGGTAACGGTAACGACGCGTCCCATCGGGCTGCATCATACCATGCTGTTATAGTTAATTATCTTTATTATTATTTTCCTAGAACAGCACACCCCCAATTATTAAAGGCAATCAGAGATTCCTTTAGGCAGGAAGGAGAATGAGAGAGAAATCACACAACACCACGGCCCACGCTTACTTATTGATGTTAAGAGTTTGCTTGTGAATGGTACTGATTGTTCCTTCATAAATTATTTAGTTTTAAAGTTTTTTTTTTTTTTTTTTTGTAAGAACTCCGTATTACTGCAGAATATTCCACCTGCGAAAAGCATGTTTATTGGCATCCATGGGAAAATAAAACACTTCTAATGCAGACAAGCCATCTGTTAACAGGACAACACACACACACACACGCACTCACTGCAATCACAGCAGACGGGCAGTTTGGACAGGTCCTAAACAGGAAACAAATTGCTCACTCCATTTTAATTCAGCTGGTTTGTCAGGGCTGCTCTAAATCACATGTGTGTCTGACAGCAAGTGTACCAAGTTTTATTTTGGCCATAAATATACCTGTGTATGTGTAAGAAACCAGTGCAGTGTTTTAGTTCAGCAGTAAACTGCACCTGCCACTGTGTCTGTGCCTCTTTGCCCTTAGTGTAGCATCACATTAAGCAAGAAATATGAGGGGAAACTGTCTGGTCTATAAGAACTCATATACTGTATTCTATATGCGTATCTATAGATAGAGAACAGACTTATAAAGCGCTGCTTTATAGCTGCTGGAACAGGAACTTGCTTTGTGGATGTTCCACAACGTTAACTGTAAATGTAAATGGATAATCCGTCATTGTTAAATTAATAAAACGATTTCCTAGTCTTAAGTAAAATTGCTGTGGTG
>NC_030444.2:12485186-12490186 GCF_001660625.3 Ictalurus punctatus
TGTTTAGCTGCTGGTGAGCAGGGCGATGGGAAAGGGGAGGGGTACGCACCTCTCCACAAGAACACTGGTACACAGATAAAACGGACAGCGCGACTAAAGCCGTTTTGATAGTAAAACACTGTATACATACATCCGCAACGATGAAATGATAACATTTACACCTAGTAGGCTGGAGGCTTAAAAACTACTCATTCTTAAAGTCCCGAGTGTCTACTTTCATATGAGTCATTAGCCCATGACTGTGGAGGGTGACGTCACGAATAAATTCAATGCTGAACACGGGCACCCCGAGAAATCCCTTTTATTTTGGCTTACGGTAAAATCGTTTAAGCGACAAAAGGATTTGAATTTTTTTTTTTTTTTTTTTCCTGTTAAGCTATGGATCTCTTCGACAATACTCTAATGAAAGCCTCTGTGCCAAACAATTCCTAAATTATTCAACAATTTCGCGAGAGTGCCTTGAGAATTCCAAGGGCTAGGTCATAGAACTGCTATATAATATCAGTATCGACACTGTGATAAATGATGTCACAACATGAGATATTGAGGATATAAAAAAAAAATATATATATATATATATATATATATTAGATACATTTCATTACAAACTGACTACAAGCAGCTGATTTGAGGTCAAATTTTGTATCTTTGAAAAAGTGTTGAATGTAAAATATCTACTGACTTTTATTTTATTTTCTAAATCATTTTTTGTAGACGTTCTATAAGTCCCTGAAACCCTTTTTAAATGCACTACTATTAAAACCCTACTATTGTGATACATATCATGTGTTGTAAAATGCCTTTCGAGGCTTATCGCCCACTCCTTCCTTGAAGGTCATAGATGGAAATACAGAAATGTTTTCAGTCATGCTACATACTGAGCATCATCGGGTAGAAGGAAGGAAAACTGAAAAAGACTGAGTTTGAGTCATATCATCATGTGTCGTGTAATAAACGTTTCTAAGTTAATATGTCTGCTCAAAGGTCGGCCCGTTTTATCTTCTCACGCTGAACCATCTGTATACAGCGCATCCGGGAAAGTATTCACAGCGCTTCACTTTTCCCACGTTTTGTTACGTCGCATCTTATTCCAAAATGGATCCGATTCATTCTTTTCCTCAAAATTCTACAAACACCCCATAATGACAACGTGAAAGAAGTTTGTTTGAAATCTACGTAGATCTAAGTAGATATAATACATAAGTATTCACAGCCTTTGCCTTGACACTCACTAGTGAGCTCAGGTGCGTCCTGTTTCCACTGATCATCCCTGAAATGTTGAAATTGCCCATATCCTACGCAAGAGTTTCCATAACCTGCTGCGTAACATCGGACGTCTCTTGTGTACTTTATAAGGTTCACCACTAGGTCCTGGATCAGATGCTGATGGCACTTTCTGTACACTTTCCTGGACTTCTCTCCATTTTGGTTCACTGGTGTCAAACTCTTCCTCGGGAGTTTCAGGTGTAGTCACCTTTGAATGTGCGCATAATGCCTGGCCCCTGAAAGTGTCACTGTAAGTCTGTTTACTACAAGGAACCCCTCCACAACTTCCTCAGAGCTGGTCAATCTCCCGGATCTTGCTTCTTCCAACAAAGTTCTAGTGCACCTATGGTCCTTCATAAACTGAGTTCACTTGGCCTCCTTCTCCTTTCCCAATCTCAGAGACCTTTCTACCGTCCTCAGATTACACCGTCGCCATGGCAGACCGCTGGTCAGCTCTTTCATGCCATCCTTTTCATCAGCACTTGCCCTTTTAAAACTGCTTGTTAAGACTCTTGATGTTGTTTCTCAGAAGCAAGATTTCTTATGTACCAGAACCTTTTTGCAAAGGAGAAAGACTAAACGCTCATTTCTGGAGCATTTTTAGAAATATAAAAGCCTTTGGGAATAGACTGTGCAAGAGCGTGCAAGAGTGAGAGTGTGTGTGAGAGTGAGTGAGAGAGAGAGTGAGTGTGTGTGTGTGTGTGTGTGTGTGTGTGTGTGTGTTCCCAGCTGACCTGTGTCAGTGTTTCCCCATATCTCATCTCTGACATGTCGGTAATAGGTTTGGGTCACCAGAAAGCCCTGTGCTACCGAGGAGAGAAACCAAAGCAAACCGGCTAGAATATAGAACATTTCTGGCGTTCCCTTTGTTTTTACCTAATATGACCCAGATATCTCTATTTTCACATGGGTTTCCTCCGAACTCTTAAAAACGTGCCAAAAGGTGACCGATATTCAAGACCTAGTTCAAGATTCTTGTCTGATGGCAAGACCGAGAAAGTCAGTGTCTGTGGTGTTTACAATTATTGTTGGCACGTTATACGACGTACACGGACACACCTCCTGATTACTGAGTTGAGGTGTTTCGGCCACACCCGTTGCTAACAGGTGCAAACAATCTGGCACATGGTTCATGTACTCTCCATACACAAACATTGGCAGTAAAATGGGCCGTACTGAAGAGCTCGGTATACTTGCTTTGTGGCAACAGCTTGGGGAAGGCCCTTTCCTGTTTCAGAATGAGCCCCTATGCACGAAGCACCATGGTTTGACGAGTTTGGTGGAGAGGAACTCCACACCTTTGGGATGAACTGGAACATCGATTGAGAGCCAGGCCTTTTTCATCCAGCCTTAGTGCCTGACCTCACTAATGCTCTTTTGACTGAATGGGCACAAATTCCCACAGACTCGCTCGAAAATGCTGTAGAAAGCTTTCCCAGATGAGTAGAAGGCTGTTACAGAATCAAAGGGGGAGACAACTCCATATTAACGCCCGTGGTTTTGCAACGTGATGTCCAACGAGCTCGTATACGTGTGACGGTCAGGTGTCCACACACTTTTGGTGATATAGTATATATTATTACACTGTTTTTGAGCATGACTGAGACTCATTCACTGAGGGAATCTAGGTCATACATGAAAGGAATTCATTGACTAAACTGGTGACCCAGTGAATGAGAGAGAAGGGAATCTAGCGAAATTCTAATGACTTACATATTTCGGTCTTTTAAAACAAGCCCAGACCGTTTTTAAGTGAACAAAATGACATGGAATCGAAGGACGGCGAGTCCTTGACGTTAGTGACTCGTTAAAAAATACTGAATCATTTGTGAGTGACTCGACTCGACTCTGCTCGCTTTTTGGGGGCTTTCCACTGTGGATAGTATCTGGTACCTGGTACTTTTTTTTAAGCACCACCTCGGTCGAGGTTCCAAGCAATCCGAGTCGATATTAAATGTGAGCCACGCACTCAGGGAGAATGGAATTCTCCAGAACGAGTGGTTCTGTATGTTGCCTGAATAAATACGTGTCATTTAATACATACTTTACGTACGGTGATATTCTATTAAGCGAAAATGATGTATCGTTTATCTCGTTACAGATAAAATTACAACACAGGTTTCTGTCTTAGATTTTTACATCTCGCTTGTCACCGATTTCCAAACGGGCGTTTATCGAAGTCGCTCCTGTCGCGGCTGAATCGAACTTATTCATATCGAGCACCACGTAGTTTACAGAACGCCGTTATTTTACATCCTTAATAGGGTCCGTGTTCAGTGAACGGGAAAGGCGTCTGGCCTGAGCGTGTATTTGTACAGGGCTTCGATAACACAACATTACTCCTGGAAAAGCAAGCTCAGAAAAGTAAAGCGAACCGGGTCGAGTCGAGCCGAGCCGTATCGTGCAGTCCAAAAGTGGCTAGAGAGAGAGAGAGAGAGAGCGTTTACAGTGACATTTTGACAGCGACGTCTTTGTGCTACTAAAATGGCAGAACTAGGTCACATCTGTTAACAAACAAAAAAGGATAAAAGCTGGAAACATAGAGAAAATTCAGAGAGAGAGAGAGAGAGAGAGAGAGAATCCAGATTCCTGAACAGAAAGGGTGGTTTTGCAGTTTGACTCTAGAGACAGAAACTGAGTCACTCAGCTGGTGGTTGATAGATTTAGGCTGAATCGTTTTATTCTGTTCATATTAAAGCCCCATTCCCCCCCCCCCCCCCCCCCCCCCATTTCGAGTGAGACCGTGAGAATAACAAGCCCAGATTTGGGGATAAAAAAAAATTATATTTAAACGGCAAAGTGTGTTTCTGACTCCTGAGACTAAAACCGAGCAGTTCTCCCGACTGTTGGTTTATTTAGGGAATCAAACTGGGACGAATCTTTTTCATTTCTGTTCGTATTAACTGTCATTTTTTTAGGTTTATTCATTCTGAAGCATCCGAGGAAGGGCTACGAATACGCTGCTTTAGAGACAGACAGAGAGAGACAGAAAGAGAGACAGAGAGAGAGAGAAGCCCAGATCCCTGAATAGAAAGCGCCGTTAAATGGCTGTGTGTCTCACTCTAGAGACTGAAACGGAGGTAATGCGTTCCATAAAATATTAAATAAAGCCCCCTCAGCTTTGAATAAAAGCACTGGCAGGTCTAGCTAAACGATCCTGACATCCCAGGCATAGCACTTTCTAGAAAGAACACACACACACACACACACACACACACACACACACACATACACGGAGCCAGAAAAGCACACATTTTTAAAGCCTGATGCATACATGCCTGCTCATATAGACACAATGAAGAGCACATGCGTGCACACATATTCAGGGAAATACACACCCAGTCACACAGCCAGACTAGACACTCATTCTGTCTCCAAGGTGTGTCCTTAGTCTTTGATGCCATATTGCATCATTCTGACCCAGATTTCCTGACTATATTAGCCAGCTCTTGGTTTACTGTCCATTTTATTCAGCTATAAAGCACCACATGGACCAGAGTCATGCTAGGACAGAGGTTCACCACAAGGGGGAGCCATAATAGGGAATTATGGTAATTATGGAATTTCAGAAACATTTACGTCTTTGTAAAACCCGGGTTTTTTTTTTTTTCTTCGTTTTTTCTAAGAATATGCAAGCAGCTGTCATAAACTGCAACGTCAACCAACTACTTATCATACAGCTACAGTTAAGCAACCTACTGACCAGTACATGACCAGCAGATAGTAGGTTTGAC